>NC_086323.1:102740923-102765923 GCF_036172605.1 Pelobates fuscus | reverse complement strand
AACCTTTTAGTTGGAAATCTGTGAATCATGCTGTTAATGCATAATTACAGTTTTTTATTGATGTTTTATTATTTGGTTTTATTTTTCTTAAACGGAACATCTGGCCCCTCAATAATAAAAAAATAAATAAAAATGAAAAAAAAAAAATAATAATAAAATAATTTAAAAAAAAAAAACTATATGTGGTATTTATGGGGCATATGAAAATGGAATATACCGGTGGTTAATAGGGTTGAAATGGAAAGTAGCTCAGTTGCAAATATGTAACATTTTGAATATTGTGTCCTAAAATTGGTTGTTTCTGAATACTTTGTTTGGGAAATAAAACTGTCGTTCACTCAGTTTATTATTGATCATCCTAAATCCTAAATAAGAAGTAAAAAAATGTATCCTCTAAGAAATGTATGACTTACTAGTCTGTTCACCAAGGTGGGAGTTGGTAAAATCCTGTGGTGGTAATATTCTATCCCCTCTTGTATCTATTATTGCCCCCCCCCCGTACCTTTTATTGTCCCCCTCCCCTCCTGTATCATTTATTGCCCCCTTACCTATTATTGTCCCCTCTCCCCTCCTTTACCTATCATTGTTCCCCCCTCCCCTCCTGTTCCTATCATTGTCCCACCTTTACCTATTAGTGTCCCCCCTCCCCTCCTGTAACTTTTATTGCCCCCCCTCCCCTCCTGTATCATTTATTGCCCCCGTACCTATTATTGTCCCCTCTCTCCTCCTTTACCTATCATTGTTCCCCCCTCCCCTCCTGTTCCTATCATTGTCCCACCTTTACCTATTATTGTCCCCCCTCCCCTCCTGTAACTTTTATTGCCCCCCCTCCCCTCCTGTACCTATTATTGTTCTCCCTCCCCTCCTGTAACTTTTATTGCCCCCCTCCACTTATCTACTTATTATTGTCCCCCTTCCCTCGTGTAACTTTTATTGCCCCCTGTACCTTTTATACTCCCCCTCCTCTCCTGTAACTTTTATTGCCCCAACTCCGCTTATCTACTTATTATTGTCCCCCCTCCCATACCTATTATTGTCCCTCCCCCTCCTGTATAAGTTATTGCCCCCCCTCCTGTCGTTCTCTATACCTCTCATTCTGTCCTCCGCATCTCCATCCAGTAGTTTGTTGTATTTCCTGCCAGACCGGGTAGTTTGCGGTCCACCCGCTCGACCACACTACATGCAGTGACCTGCAGGAGGGGAGTCCTGCGAAGGGCACTCTCCTCCTGCCGGTCACCCACAGATCACGCCCCCTTGGCCGTTGCGCCCTAAGGCGGCTGCATGGGCCACCTTATGGTAGTGCCGGCCCTGCCTGCAAGACTACTAACGGGAATGGCGTGCCTGCTGTGGAAAAAGTGCAGGAACAGCGTTCCCACATGTTCCTGCAGGACTCGAGCCCTGCTGTTAAACTAATCTCATAGATAAAATTATAGGTTACCATTATTCCTGGAGCCAGGTTGAAGGGGCTGTATATCAGTGTGTTGATATGGTATAATTAAATGCAAATTGTGGCTTTTGTGTTTAGAGATAAATCTTGCTAAAATAGTAACTGTTTAATAACCAGAGCCTGGTGACGACAATTCATAGATCAGGAACATCACATTTATGGAGGAATTTCCATTGTACAACTCTATTGACTGAGTTAGCTCCCCACTAGTAAGAGACATGATGATAATAATAGCCATGTGAAAATATATGTTCTGTGTTGCAGCAGAGATGACATCCACCTGGTGGCTGCTGCTCCTAGGAGCTGCATTATCGCAAATGGTGGGTACACAAGAGCAGTCGCTGCCAGACGAGGAGGAAACGCAGACAGAAGACAGTGTGGACCTAAATGAAATGCTTCAGAAGGCCCAAGGAATCCTGCTTAGAAGCATCCTCCGGAGGATGGATGAGGAAGAACAGAACGACAAAGGTATGTTGGAGTTTGGACCCCAATCTCCTATTGGGTAGATGCTTTGGGGAAGAGTTATGGAAGTGTCAGTAATAGAATATTTGGTCTGAGTTCTAAAAACGGGGCAACTGACTAATGGAATTATATAGAACCTATTTGTTTCCTTAGTAATGGCTGTACTTTGAGAATGTTACTCCACAGTCACACATTTTTGGAGATATTTCTGTGTGTGAAAAAAGTTGTGACTATAGATGTTGTGAGTCCACATCAGCTGTTTGTCTCAGTATTACAATTTGGATGATAATTCGGTAGAAGTGGAAGTTTAGTGTATTAAGTTCCCCTTTCTTTGGAGCAATACTTTGTTCCTGAACAGTCTGAATTCTTCATGGTATGAATTAAATAAGGTTCTGGATTTGTTCCTTTGAGATTCTGGTCCTTGTTAACATGATAACATCACACAGTTGCCTCGGGTTTGTCATCTGCATTAATGTTGCACAAATCCTGCTTCACATGTTTCATTCAAGAGTTCTATATCCACTGATTTCAGAGCCATTACTCATTTTACCAGCAGCCAAATCAGATTCTTGCAACTAGTTTACACTCTAGTCTAGAACACAATAACTGATTATTTAACCCCTTAAGGACACATAACATGTGTGACATGTCGTGATTCCCTTTTATTCCAGAAGTTTGGTCCTTAAGGGGTTAATTCTGGAAGAGGCACCCCATGTGAGCAGGTGTCTGCGGATTACTCAGGGACATGAAGAAACAGATCGTTCAGATATTGCAGTCGCCCAATATATATTTTTGTATTATGGAGGTGTGCTTTTCATTGCACATCCTTCATATGTTCCTTTGTGGTTCTCCTGCAAACAAATGGTGTCATATTGTATGTCAATAAATAAAGTGCAGTTAGATAACAGGAGTTCAGTTATGGGGAGCACAAGATAAAGCAGATATAGTATGCTTCCTTGCTGTTTGTTTTAAAGGGACACTATAGTCACCAGAACTACAGCGTAATGTAATTGTTCTAGTGTCTATACCATGTACCTGCAAGCATTTTGCTGTAAACACTGTTTTCAGAGAAAAGGTAGTGTTTACATCAGTGCCTAGGAACACCTCTAGTGGCCAATCCTCCGAGAGCCACTAGAGATGCTTCCTTTGTCAGTGCTGCACAGTGTGCAGCACAGCCTTTCAGGAGATGCTGATTGGCAAGAGTGAAGGTTGTATCGGCCCCCAGCCCCGCCTCACTGGCTGAGATTATCAGGATTAACTATCTCAGCCAATCCAGAGGTTTCCTATAGGTTTCATTAAAGGACCACTCTAGGCACCCAGACCACTTCAACTTAATGAAGTGGTCTGGGTGCCAGGTCCAGCTAGGGTTAACTAATTGTTTTATAAACATAGCAGTTTCAGAGAAACTGCTATGTTTATCAATTAGTTAAGCCTTCCCCCTAATTTTCTAGTGGCTGTCTCACTGACAGCCGCTAGAGGCGCTTGCGTGATTCTCACTGTGAAAATCACAGTGAGAGCACGCAAGCGTCCATAGGAAAGCATTATGAATGCTTTCCTATGTGACCGGCTGAATGCGCGCGCAGCTCTTGCCGTGCTTGCGCATTCAGCCGACGGGGAGGAACGGAGGCGGAGAGGAGGAGGAGAGCTCCCCGCTCAGCGCTGGAAAAAGGTAAGTTTTTACCCCTTTCCCCTTTCCAGAGCCGGGCGGGAGTGGGTCCCTGAGGGTGGGGGCACCCTCAGGGCACTCTAGTGCCAGGAAAACGAGTATGCTTTCCTGGCACTAGAGTGGTCCTTTAAGATGATCAATTTTTATCGGGAGCAAAGTCAGCGCCAGTGGCGCTGAAAAAAAAGTATGTTTTTTTTGTTTTTTTTACTTATTTAAGGGGGGCCACCCTACATGTGTTTTTAACACTATAGACATGTTTGTATTCATGACTCTATAGTGTTACTTTAATTAATGTCTACTATTTGGTGCCATTCATCATTTTTTTCATGATTTTGATTGTATTTTTTTTTACTGCATTTGTGTTTTGTTTTATCTTTCTTCCATGGTTATTTACTAAGGTGAAAATTCCAATTGAATTGAAAAGTGAATTTTAAATTGAAGGTCTCAATAGCCAAACAGACAGTACAACTGAATTTGAATTCTCACTTTAGTGAATAATTCTGTTGAATTCTATGTATTTGACATTACAAAAAAATATACATAAAGAAAAGAAATGAGAACACATCAAATTTAGATGGGTAAATTCCTCTACATATATATATATATATATATATATATATATATATATATATATATATATATTGTGCTGTCATTGTGGGAGTGCTGCGTGTGATAATCAAGCTTTTTCAATTTTGCTAGATATGCTTGTTCTGGCAGGCTTCAGGCTGCAATGTTATTATGCAAAGCGCAGAGCGAGAGACTTGAAGCTGGTTATCAGTCAATCAGAGTAATTCCCTGGGTAATGTAGCCCTCTAGTCTCCTGTCCTGTAAAATGAAAATACTGCAGATTGAGAGCCAGACTGTGAAAGCTTGGGAAGCAAAGCTTAATCAAGAAAAAAAACAGGTTTACTGACACTTTAAATGCTGCAGAAATAAGACTCCGCAATGCCAAAGATATGGCAGCAACAAAAGATATATAACCCAATTCTCAATCACCACTGGTTGTAATCATCACATAAATTGTGTGTAACTTGCTGCCTAGAATAGCTGGCCTGTCACAATGTCATTAGCACTATGTAGAAACCCCGATGGGGTGCTTTAACCTGGGGCAAAATTGGCAGCTGTCTGATGCCAACATCAGGCTACATGGATCAGGAACTAAGCAACTCAGCATACATCAATCACGCCATGATAACATTCAAACCCTGCACTTTGCATTCACACCTCACATTCACTGCACTCAGCCTTGATACCATGCACACACATCATTGACACCCTGCACTCACACTCACATCCTGCACATAGCATGCACACCCAGTGCTTTGCACTCACACCTGACACAAGCATTCCCTCAGTAATTGCATTCTGTACGCAGAATTCACTCCCTACATAGTTCCAATTTGGGGATCCTGTCCTGCCGTCCTGGGACAGGTTCCCAATAAAAGCAGTACAATCTGACACGTCTCCAAGATGCTATTTACTAATCAGCACAGTCAGTTGTGTCTTAGAGGGAAGATTTTGAAACAAAATCCGCAGGAATCAAGCTCCCTGTGAGAAATCCTGTAAGTGAGAGTTAGCAGTACAGGTTTTAACAGTGGACAGGAGACGGTCGCTGTCAGAGTGGAATGATCAACAAGGAGTATACTTATAATTTAGGGAAGAAATCTAGTTGGGGTTAGAGTCGTTTAGAGTAAGTGTTAATATTTTTAATGATTCTTGAAGGGAAGCCAATATAATGATTTAGGTGTGAGAAGCTCAACGGGAGAGAAGAATAAGCCTAGCAGTGACATTCTTTGTGGACTGTAGAGAGAGACTTGTAGTAGTCAATGCGAGAAATTACGAGACTGTGAACAAGCTCCTTAGTAGCATCCTGTGTAAGAAAGGGGCAGATGCTGGCAATGGTTTTAAGGTGGAATTGGCAGGATTTGGCTGACAGGATGTAAGGTGTAAAGGTGAGACCAGAATCAAAGATAATACCAGGGCAAGGATGAGCTGACAGACATACTATCAACGTGCATGGAGAGTGTCAGTGGAGGAATAGTATTATAAGGAGGGAAGATAAGAAGCTCAGTTTTAGAAAGTGGGAAGACATAAAGTTGGAGACTGAAAAGAGGCAACTGGTGACACATTCTAGAACGGGAGTAGAGAGATCCGGAGAGGAGAGCTATTAATTAATTAATTAGCAGTGATTAGTGTTAGTCACAGGAAAGGGCAAATGGAAATGAAGCACATACAGTAGTTTTCAGAGTTGTGCCCACAGTATGGTGTACAGATTGAGTAAAAAAAATGCTCCTTGCATAGTTGATAATACAAACATAGACTATGATACTGACTGAGCCATGATTGAAGCTGACAGCAACTGTGGCACTTACCATAAAATTCTGCTGGATAGTTTAGAAAAATGTCAGCATCAGCTTTGTTGGGGCCACTTCCTAGATTGAGGGCAGTTCAATTGAAAAGCTGCACACTGTGAGGTTTTGAAGAAAATGTACGAATTTTAAAGTTGTTTCTTTTTTTTTTATTAAATTGTTTGCATATTATAGTTAACTATATATATATAATGTCTTACAAAAGGGAGGACATATCCAGACTGAAGTGTCCATTTTGAGTTCCCATGTGTAGTTTTCTAAAACCTTATGATTTCCATATGTAATTAATTCTTTTTATTGGGCAAAGGATTTGTTATTTACATGGTGGTGTATGGTGCAGCAAGACCATGAATTATTCATGTTTTGTCCCCCAAATGTGGGTCTGTTCACTTCTTATAAACAAAATGGCAGCCACAACTACAATGCTTTGTCACAGTTTTACACGATATGCCCAGTTAAAGACTTGCCACAAAATTAACTCAATGATACATTTCACTGGTAATACTTGATACCATGAAACCTAGAATTGAATTAATCACACAATTCGATCCAAAGTGTTAACCGTCTCAAGCTCAAGACGCTCATTATATTGACCTTCATTTTTTCCTTTTAACAGACTCAGAACCTTCTGCTCTTGAATGGATATCCAAGCGCCAACACCCAGGAAAAAGATATCTGGAAGAGATGGATAAGAGACAACACCCCGGTAAGAGGGAGGAAGGAGATTGGTATCTGGATCTCCCCAAGAGGCAGCACCCGGGAAGGAGATCCACCCTGGGAAACCAATATCTAGATAATTCTCCTTTGGGGCTTCTGACTGAGGTTTCCAAGAGGCAACATCCAGGCAAAAGGAACCCATCCTACACCAAACGTCAACACCCAGGCAAGAGAGTATGGGAGGAGGAAGAGGATATAGAGCTTATAGACCCACAAGATGTGGAGAAGCGTCAACACCCAGGCAAACGATACATGGAATCAGAAAACATTGACTATATTCCTCCATGTGAAGGGCCAGACCCATTCAACTGCAGCAAGGGAAGCCTTCTACTGGAGCTCCTAGACAATGTAAATAGAGGGCGGATGGAGGAGAAGAGACAACATCCTGGGAGAAGGGCAGTATGGGAAGGAGAGGTTCCTTTAGCTCAAGAATGAATACCCTACCTCTCCAAAATCATTAAATCATAAGTAGCACCTCTACCGACTTCCCTCCCCTCCCCTCCTGGACAACATCATTATAAAACCCATGTCTTTTGCAGGTGTCCCAGTACAGCACATCCTTAATTTGTAGATTACAGAACACACCCAGTCGGGAAGTAAGTGTGTCTATTAGAGGGAGGACCCGACACCTTTACTTAACACTAAAAAATCACATAATAAAACTACTGGTTTTCTAACCTGTTTATTCACTAAATAGGGAGCTGGGATGAACTGACAATCAAATTGCCAAATTTTGGCTAAATTAGCCAAGTTTGAAAAATTCTCCAATTCATCTGTTATTCCAACTCAGCCATTCTGACTTACATTTCGCAATCTGGTTTGTCACTGGAGATCATTCATAGTCTCTAGGCAATAAATCCATCATTCTTTAATTGCTTACAATAAATTCAATGTATTTTATAACATACCTGAGTCGTCCCTAATTAGTTCAGAAGGCGTGATACAGTAGCTATATTTTTATTTTCACCTAGGTTATCATTGTAATAAATCATTTTTTGTTAGATTAGGGTAATATTGATCTAGACAGGGTAAATGTCTGCCATGAGTATTGGGACCATGCTTAAAAAGAAAACAACAACTAACAACGAATCAGTATTTTTAATACATTATATAAATACATACAATATAATTATACATAAATAAAGAAAAAAAATGTTAAAGTTGAACAACTAAGAGAAGACTGTAACTTCAGTCAGACCCACTTACTCACCAGGACAATGTTCCACCAATGCACCCCTCATTCTGGTTAATGCCAAAATGTATCCCGCAAACCACTCTTCAGCAGAAATTGATTTGGTAACTAGTTTATCTTGCAGCTGCAGTTCCATGTATCGCACAGAATCAGTAGAAGAGCAGTATAAATTGAAGGCAGCCACATTGTGACTGCTATCAGTTTATGCACATGGCAATTCATAATTTTATGGCCCCGGTTGTGTGTAATATTAGGCAGAGGTGGTACAGGGCATTTGACAAGTGTGAGATTCTTCCCACTTATGCCTGTTGTATACAGGCGCTAAACTTGCACAAAAATTGGACAAAATTGACACATCAAAGAAGGAAGTTAAAAAACCTTCCTTTGCAGTGTCTAGCTCAGGTAGGCTAGGTGATACTGCTTAGACTGATCTTTTGTTAGAAAATGAATATTGTATGGCTGCAAATTTCTACCAGACAGGCTGTATATTTTATAAATGCTGCTCTTCAGCTGCCGTATAGTTATAAAAGATTCCTATCATGGTACACTTACATTACGTTCAAATGAAATACCATAACAATTCAACTACATATTATCCTGGCAGAATATAATAGAAAAATGGCAATACAGTGTTGGCATACTAGCAGGAGAGTGCTTCTCATGATCTCCCTCAAAGTATCTACTGCACATGAGCTGTAATTGCTTATAAATCTAGTGAGAGCATCTCATGCTTTTCCATGTATAGGCATATAGGAAAGGAGTGACAGATGGCACTGAAATAGGGAGTTGGTTACATTAGTAAAACACCTGCAAACCCTGGATCATGTTTGCTGGGACTGTACTGGAGAAAAGATATATATGTGTGTATATATATATATATATATATATATATATATATATATAAAATAATACATTATATATTCTTTGATTAAAGTGGATATTTCACCGTCTGGGGTCTTTGCAAATTATGCAAAAACCTCCGACAGTGACATTGTCGCTTGGGGTCTGGTGGCCGGGGGAGAGGGAGGCATGCAAAGGTGAGAACCCTGAAGCTGAACCTCTTTAGCTGCCAGGAGCCGACGTTAGCGCATATGCACGAGAGTACAGCATTGAGATCTATGTAGGTTACTGCAAGGTCGTGATCCTGTATAGAAAGAGCTAATTCCCCTACAGCCATCGCTGATGGGGCTAATGACGTTAGCTGGGGCTAATAACTATGGTTGATGGCGGTAGCTCTGCCTATTGTAAGGCAGAGGACAATACTGTGACATAGAAGTCCCTACTTTGTTTCAGTATATGTTTTGACTGGGTCAGACTTCCGGTGAAATTCCAACACAGTCAATCTGAGTAGTTCATAAAGAGTCTACTTTGGATGTGGGGAGGGTGGGATGACAGTGCTGTTTAATGCTTTAAGGAAATGCTAGCACTTAAATGGAGCCTGTCACGAGAGGTTCACTTTAAGGAGAACTTTTCCAATATCTATCTTAAAATGAATGTAATGGTCTTTATTGCAGCTTCTAGCACCCATTTCAACATGTTAATAACTATTCATATAACAAAATATAAGTTTTATATACTTAGTATTTTTGCACAAAATCACATTTATAGATTTACTTATTCCTTAAAACCATAACATTTTGGAAATGTCTACAGCTCACTTGTAGTGTATTTATCTTGCCCTAGACTCTAGATACTATCTAATACAGTGTTTCACATCATTTTAACATTCAATCGGTTTAATCACACAACTTTTTTTGTAGAGATAAATAAGACCATTCTTGGACACTATTTTTTTTTCTTTTATAAAGCATTGCTTTATAAATGTGGCAGGTAAAGGATAGGTATTACAGGGACACCTCATTGGCATTAACAGATGTAATCCTAATTTTATAGCATTTTATCCTTCGTGATCAATATATTGAATGCAGTTATATTTATCTTGTAGTCCCGGTTTACGAGCTATGCATTTGGTACATAAATAACTTAGCTGGTCATGGAAAACAGGCAGTAAATTAAAAAATACATATGATTGTCCTGGACAGTAAATAATATATAAAATGGGTGAAAAGGCTCCTAGTCAAACCTAATATTGATATTGTGCAAGTGATATCACAAGCGAAGATACAGACTGAAGGTTATACTAACATGAAGACTGCTTCCTAGTCTGTGCAAATGCCTGCACATACAACTTTGTGTATTCACAATAAACATAGCCCATTCCCACAATGCACACGTAAATAACACCCCACTAGACCCAGTGTAGAGGTATAATGAATTGCAATGTTAACATCACAGGAATATAATCTTCAACTCAGATGGCCCCAACCTATTCAGAGTTTGTATGTACCCCAATTCTGTTACAGGAGAAAGCAAAGTACTGTACTGTATTTAAAAACTAGTTTAAAAATCACTGTGTGTATTTTGATAATAATGCTAACACAAACCACATTACAAAGTAGCAGAATGGAAAACATTTATATTCTCATCTCTGAGGCTGTTTTGACCTAAAACTTCCAATTCCTTCTTGAATTTTCGGCAATTCCTAGTCTCGCAAATAACCCTGTATGGCCTTGCTTAAATGTTAGGTAAGCTTTTCAAATGATTTACAACTTTTTGGGAAATACTTCTAAAAAGATTGTTTTTCAAAATGATAATATATATATATATAAAATATATCCTACATAAAAAAGTATATTAATATATAAAAAATATCAAATTATTACAAAATTAAAATATTTTTCATAAAATCAAATCATTTTAATAGCTTATCCAAAAATATGAAATAATTTGAAAAGCGTATCCAACAATATTGAATCAGGATCTAAATCCTCGGCTGCTTCAGTCAGAAGCACATTTTTACCCACAATGCACTGAATTTCTTGTCTAGACACATTTGGGTTATTAAGTATGCCAATCTCATTTAATGGAGTGTTGATTTAATAAATGAATCTGTTATGAAATAAAATATCATTTTATGTATGCCTGGATGTCAGACACATAGCCCTGGTTTAACTGTCCCCTCTCACACCGGCTGTTTTATGGTTGTGTAAATTCAATTTTCTGATGTGCAAATGAAAAAAAAAAACACTGATAAACTATAATCATCTCTCTCCTGAGTGTTAAAAAAAATAAAAGATGAATGTGAAAAATTATTTTTATAGGCAAAGATTTTTTGTGTGTTGTCAGTAAATAAATGTTTAATCTGTAAATAACTATTTTAATATTGATATTGAAAAAAACTGTACATACTTAAAGCATGATCCTCTCACATTCTGTGTATGATACAATAAAAATTGCATCTGAACAAACGCAGTTTCTCCAAACTTTACCTTGGATATTTGTAATAATGCTAATTTACAGCAGGAAAAAAAAATTCTGCATAATACCGTTGGCCAGATGAAACAATTACTGAAGGTAGATCAGAAAGCCTTTGAAGAGAGACACTATGGTCTTTATTCACTGAGCAGAGAATAGTGGTGAGTTTGAAAAACAAATTAGAACTGTTCATCCTAAAATATGTTGTGAATAATCTGGGAATGATATGTGCAGTGTGTGAATGTTATGGGTAATCTAGGAATGATTTGTGCAGTGTGTGAATGTTATGGGTAATCTAGGAATGATTTGTGCAGTGTGTGAATGTTATGGGTAATCTAGGAATGATTTGTGCAGTGTGTGAATGTTGTGGGTAATCTGGGAATGATTTGTGCAGTGTGTGAATGTTGTGGGTAATCTGGGAATGATTTGTGCAGTGTGTGAATACTGTGAGCAATCTGGGAATGATTTGTGCAGTGTGTGAATACTGTGAGTAATCTGGGACTGATTTGTGCAGTGTGTGAATACTGTGGGTCATCTGGGAATGATTTGTGCAGTGTGTGAATGCTGTGGGTCATCTGGGAATGATTTGTGCAGTGTGTGAATACTGTGGGTCATCTGGGACTGATTTGTGCAGTGTGTGAATACTGTGGGTCATCTGGGAATGATTTGTGCAGTGTGTGAATACTGTGGGTCATCTGGGAATGATTTGTGCAGTGTGTGAATACTGTGGGTCATCTGGGACTGATTTGTGCAGTGTGTGAATACTGTGGGTCATCTGGGAATGATTTGTGCAGTGTGTGAATACTGTGGGTCACCTGGGAATGATTTGTGCAGTGTGTGAATGCTGTGGATAAACTGGGAATGATTTGTGCAGTGTGTGAAAACTGTGGGTCATCTGGGAATGATTTGTGTAGTGTGTGAATGCTGTGGATAATCTGTGAATGATTTGTGCAGTGTGTAATACTGTCGGTAATCTGGGAATGATCTGTACAGTGTGTGAATGCTGTGTTTAAACATGTAATGATTTGTGCAGTTTGTGAATACTGTGGGTAATCTTGGAATGATATGTGCAATGTGTGAATGCTGTGGCTAAACTGGAAATGATTTCTGCAGTGTGTGAACATTGTGGATAATCTGGGAATGATTTGTGCAGTGTGTGAATGATGTGGCTAATCTGGGAATGATTTGTGCAGTGTGTGAATGCTGTGGCTAAACTGGAAATGATTTGTGTAGTGTGTGAATGTTGTGGGTATACTAGGAAGGATTTGTGCAGTGAGTGTGAATGTTGTGGGTAAACTGGGAATGATGTGTGCATTGTTTTAATGTGGGTAATCAATAGAATGTAATCACCAAACACAGTAGGATTTAATTTAAATTATAAATTAGTAAAGCCCAGTGATACATTGGAGAGAAGCATCCATTATGTCTGGGATGGGTGACCTTGTCAATTAAGATATTTAATAACTACATTTCTCTAGATGTAAACTGAGCATCATAGAAAGTATGGTCTACAAACCCCTGCTGAATGTTCTGTATTAAATTAAACACCAGTGTGGTATCCTGCAATACATTATCCTACAGAACATTCTCATTTAACTTGATGTAGTAACATAGGAATTAAGGTAGTGTTGCATTCCATTTTGCCAGGGTTTAGATGCAGTTTATTGCTTCTCTGTGACTAGGTGAAAGTATTTTTTTCCTTTTATAATTACAGCAAAATATCAGGCACTTGCTGACACCATTCATTTTATTATGTTTTGGTTCCAGGTTTTTTTCCGAGAGTCCATGCAGTCACTGTGTGCTTATTTTTTCTTTTTATACAGTCAAAGCTAACAACTCAACCAGTCAAGGTCATTAGAGTTTGCAGTTGATAGCTTATATCTGAACTATAACGTCCACAAAATCCTTATAAGATCTCCCTGCAGAAGCTGTGGGGCTTTGTATCAAAAAAGGAATTTAAAAAAATATTTGTAAAAAAAAAAATTGGTGGCTAGACCAAAATAGCTGAGCTGGGAAAGAAAATGGAATTTCTGGAAATAAAATTATTTCTAATTTAAATATATTTTAGGTGCTAAAAATGTATATATATTTGGTGAATTCCCTAAAATTCACAGGCTGTCTTTTAAAATAATAATTATATTCCTAACACATATAAATATGCATAGTATAAAATATTAGCAGTGGTTAGAACTTCATTATGAAAGTTAAATGGGACAAGGGGAGTTCTTCATAATAAGCAATTCTAGGTCAAAGTTTAAAAAGGCATTAGATCTACTTTTAGAACTCAGCCCAAGATTGACTTTTCACACAAAATACTGAATGATTTAAATATGTTCAAGGATTTTAGGCATGTGTTCTTAAAGGACCACGATAGTGCCAAGAAAACAAACTTGTTTTCCTGGCACTATAGTGTTAATAGGTCCCCCTACCCTCAGGGCCCCCCTTCCGCCGGGCTGAAGGGGGGAAAAGGGGTTAAAATCTTACCTTTCTCCAGCGCCGGGCTCCCTCGGCGCTGGAGACTCTTCTCCTCCTTTGGACGTCATCGGCTGAATGCGCATGCGCGGCAAGAGAATGCTTTCCTATGGACGCTGGCGTCTTCTCACTGTGAAAATCACAGTGAGAAGCGCGGAAGCGCCTCTAGCGGCTGTCAATGAGACAGCCACTAGAGGCCGGATTAACCCTAATGTAAACATAGCAGTTTCTCTATGTTTACAGCAGAAAGGGTTAATCCTAGATGGACCTGGCACCCAGACCACTTCATTGAGCTGAAGTGGTCGGGGTGCCTAGAGTGGTCCTTTAAAATATTTCCAGAAGGCACTGGAACTTTCTCCATTTTAATTCAGATCATTTGTATTTTAGTATAATGTATTAATAAAAAGTGTGGGTACAATATAACAAATGATATTCTAGGTTCTATATACCTATAATTACGCAGTACACATATACAATACAATAGCATCTAATAATGAATACATTAGTATATAAAACATAGTTATCACATAGTATAAAATAAATTAGATTGATACGCAAGTGTCCATAATGCCATGAATATATCATAGGAAAATTAAAAATTACTACTTAGAGAGTTACAAAACTATATATAGGTACTGTGGTGTAGGTTTACAGTTGTGCCCAACTGCCCAATGATTTATTTGAAGAACAATCCCCCTGTTCTCTGTGATGATACTTTGCGTATAGACAGTTTTGAGAGTTAATAAAATGGACTCCTTTCTATAGTGATGGAGAATTTTAGTCGCAAGGGAAAATGACTCATGTTTTCTTCATTCCTTCTGTGGGACCCTAATTAGATGCCCAATCAATTAATAGTAGCGAGACGGGCAATTAGCAGCTTGAGAGGAAATCTTCAAACAAGACCAGTTAAATCCCTGGCTCTGGGCTTGCCTGAGCAGGTACTTTATATCTATCGGTTGATCAAAGCCAGAGGGTCTCGTCGCTCCCAGAGCTGTATACCCCCTTGTGATTTAATTAACTTCCTACCCTCATTAGGCCTGGAAATAAAAAGTCATGGTGCACGTAGGTGGTGACGACATAAGAATCGTACAAAGTTAGAAAGTAAGAACAGGTAGATAGATGCCTTATGTGTGGATATTAGAACACAGGATACCACAACTGGCACTAAACTTGCATTTATGGGTAAATTCTAAATATAAGAGACAGACATATGTAGGGGATGGTGTTGTTAGCTGTTTTAGTGCTGAGTTCACAAGAAGGTTCTTAAAGGAGACATTGGTCGCGAAGAGCTTATCTCTTGCAAATGCACAGAAATGTCATCATCTCATCTAATAGAACAGAGCCCTAAGTGTGCAAAACAAAAAACTAAAATTGCAGAACAGATCGAGAGCTGTTCTTAAATGCTATGTAAAGTATAATAACTGAACATTTGGCAAACGTAGCACAGCAAATCAGCTCATTAGAAACAAGGCAAACACATTTGAATAGCTTTAGAGTAACTGAGCAAACTATTTCTTCTACATTGTAAGAATCTATGGCTATATCAAGCAAATACATTCGAGATACCTAATAATAATAACAACAATCTCTCAGTGTAAGCTTGTAGTTTTTGGTAAATTGAATCCACTTCATGTCTCGCCATTTATGGTTATTGGACCACCTAGGCATTTTCATGGCTAGGATTCTCCTTCCAGCTGCCATAAGAGGAAATTGTGGAAAATCTTTAGAAAAGTTGAACATTTCTTTAGTTAGTTTAGTTAGAAATGTGTATACATTCCAACTGTCTGTCTTGGAAATATAGATCTCTCTACTATCTGTTCGTTGCTTGAGGAGACCAGAATGGTTGAAGTCTAAAAGAGAATATAAAAAAGTGCTATAAGTCAATAAAACTAACAGTATTGAGTTTATAAATAATTGATTTCACTTTAAAAGCCAACCCCAAATACACTAATAGCTACCGAAATATCATGAAGCTACATAGAAAATCTCAGTATTTAGACACATAATGTACTGAGGATTAAACACACTCTCAACCCTCTAGACCAGGGGCCCTCAAGCTGTGGCCCTCCAGATGTTGCTGAACTACAACTCCCATGATTCTTTGAATTACATATATAGCCAGAGAATCATGGGAGTTGTAGTTCAGCAACATCTGGGGGTCCAGAGTTTGAGGACCCCTGCTCTAGATTTTTCACATAGAAATACAAAAAAAAAACCTCCAAAAAATGTGATGTGCTAATTTACTCTGAGATAATATATATATATATGTATTAAAACACCTGTTACATAATTTATATCCTAGAAAGAGTCCATCATATGCTCTCCTTAACATGACAACACATGCTAAGTAGATATTTTCTAATCTTGACTCTGCTAATCATCTTTTCTCCAATCAAACCTTGCAGATCAAAAATACTAAACAACTGAAGTACAGACGTTTGGAGTGGGAATGCACAACTCATTAGGGACCTTCTATTTGCCCCATTTTTATAGGACCCCTGGTAATGAGAAAGTCCAGTGGTTGTGACTGAATCTCTATGTGACTGTCAACATTGTGTTCTAAAATGTATTTATTTATTTATAAAATATTTTACCAGGATGGATGCATAGAGATTTCTCTTGTCTTCAAGTATGTCCTGGGTCCACAAAACATTGGATTGTTACAATAGGATACAATATTACCCCCAAAAAATAAAATAATAATAAAATAATATAAATATAAATATAGTCAACTGTGACAGGTGCATTCTGTGTTGAGGTATATTGCCATAGATCTCTTAAAGATTTTAGATTGAATGAAGATTTGACTGTGTCCCTGAGGTTATTCCATAATTGCGGTGCCCTGTAGGAAAATGAGGATCGAGCCACTTTATTTTTGTATTGCGGTATGCTAAATATCGTGCTAGTACTGGATCGGAGGTTATAGGAGGTGGGAACAGCTGGGGAGAGCATTCTACTCTGGTAAGAAAATATTTTAGACACAGGGCTGGAAAGATGAAGATTGTGTTGGGATTCCAGCGATAGCCAGTTTAGCTCTTTTAACATGTTACAATGGTGGGTCAAGTAATTACATTCTAGTGCAAAGCGGCAGAATGAATTATATAACTTATTAAGTTTATGAAGGTGGGTTTGCGATGCAGGTCCATACACTACATTCCCGTAATCAATGTCCGGCCTTAGCATTTGTTTCCTTACTGTAGGGCTTAGGCAGGATTTGTTTCTGTACTAGTTTTGGGTAACGTTTTGAAGAGAGTTTTTCAATGTTAAAATAGTGGTGCACAGTAATAAAAGTGGAGCAATCACTATGGAAACCAAAGGAATAAACAGGTACATTCTACTGGTGATTACTCTATTATCTACATATCTTTGTATCACTTTGATAAATCTTCCACGATACAAGTAACCAGTGAGGAGGAGAAAGATAAAAATATGCTTAATTCTGAGGCCTCAAATTTAAAAGCAACATTAAAACGATTGAAAGCATTTACATCTTACTTTATCCTCAAATCTTGGTGCGCCAGTTAGACTGCTACCTTGGCATATAACTATATGCATTTACTGGGAATGTGTTAATTCCATTGCTGATGTGCAGGGCCGCCACCAGAAATTTTGGGGCCCCTGACAAAGCACAAGGTCTGGGCCCCCCGCCCCATCCCCCCGGCCCGCCCCACCCCCCCCCAGCCCACCCACGAGTCCGCCCACAGGACTCTTACCTAGTCCGCAGACAATGATGCAGGACTGAATGTGGTGTGTATAGTGGAATTAGAATGTGTGTAATGGATGTAGTGTTTGTGTGTATTAGATACTGTTTGTGCAGTGAATGCAGAGTGTGTGTTTGTGTAGCGGATGCAGTGTGTGTAGCGGATGTAGTGTGTTTGTCTAGTGGATGTAGTTTTTGTGTGTACTAGATGCAATGTGTTTAGTGGATGTAGTGTGTGTTTTAGACGCAGTGTCTCTGAATAGTGAATGCAGAATGTTTAAATGTGTGGTGGATGTAGTGTGTGTACTGTGAATACAGGATGTTTGTGTAGTGGATGCTGTGTGTATAGTTAATGCAGAGTGTGTGTCAGTGTAGTGAATGCAGAGTGTGTTTCAGTGTAGTGAATGCAGAGTGTGTGTTAGTGTAATAAATGCAGAGTGTGTGTGTCAGTGTAGTGAATGCAGAGTGTGTGTGTTAGTGTAGTGAATGCAGAGTGTGTGTGTTAGTGTAGTGGATGCAGAGTGTGTGTGTTAGTGTAGTGGATGCAGAGTGTGTGTGTTAGTGTAGTGGATGCAGAGTGTGTGTGTTAGTGTAGTGGATGCAGAGTGTGTGTGTTAGTGTAGTGGATGCAGTGTGTGTGTTAGTGTAATTAATGCAGTGGGTGTGTCGGTGTAGTGAATGCAGAGTGTGTGTCGGTGTAGTGAATGCAGAGTGTGTGTCGGTGTAGTGAATGCAGAGTGTGTGTCGGTGTAGTGAATGCAGAGTGTGTCGGTGTAGTGAATGCAGAGTGTGTCGGTGTAGTGAATGCAGAGTGTGTGTCGGTGTAGTGAATGCAGAGTGTGTGTCGGTGTAGTGAATGCAGAGTGTGTCGGTGTAGTGAATGCAGAGTGTGTCGGTGTAGTGAATGCAGAGTGTGTCAGTGTAGTGAATGCAGTGTGTCAGTGTAGTGAATACAGTATGTGTGTGTTAGTGTAGTGGATGCAGAGTGTGTGTTAGTGAAGTGAATGCAGTGTGTGTGTGTGTGTTAGTGTAGTGGATGCAGTGTGTGTGAGTGTGGTGAATACAGTGTGTTAGTGTAGTGGATGCCGTGTGTGTTAGTGAAGTGAATGGAATGTGTGTGTTAATGTAGTGGATGCAGTGTGTGTGTTAGTGTAGTGAATACAGTGTGTGTGTTAGTGTAGTGGATGCATAGTGTGTGTCAGTGTAGTGGATGCAGAGTGTGTGTCAGTGTAGTGGATGCAGAGTGTGTGTTAGTGTAATGAATGCAGTGTGTGTGTTAGTGTAATGAATGCAGTGTGTGTGTTAGTGTAATGAATGCAGTGTGTGTTAGTGTAGTGAATGCAGTGTGTGTGTGTGTCAGTGCAATGAATGCAGAGTGTGTGTTAGTGTTGTGAATACAGTGTGTGTTAGTGTTGTGAATACAGTGTGTGTTAGTGTAATGAATGCAGTGTGTGTTAGTGTAATAAATGCAGTGTGTGTGTTAGTGTAATAAATGCAGTGTGTGTGTGTTAGTGTAATAAATGCAGTGTGTGTGTTAGTGTAATAAATGCAGTGTGTGTGTTAGTGTAATGAATGCAGTGTGTGTGTTAGTGTAATGAATGCAGTGTGTGTGTTAGTGTAGTGAATGCAGTGTGTGTGTTAGTGTAGTGAATGCAGTGTGTGTTAGTGTAGTGAATGCAGTGTGTGTCAGTGCAATGAATGCAGAGTGTGTGTTAGTGTTGTGAATACAGTGTGTGTTAGTGTAATTAATGCAGTGTGTGTGTTAGTGTAATTAATGCAGTGTGTGTTAGTGTAATAAATGCAGTGTGTTAGTGTAATTAATGCAGTGTGTGTGTTTGTGTAATGAATACAGTGTGTGTGTTAGTGTAGTGAATACAGTGTGTGTGTTAGTGTAGTGAATACAGTGTGTGTGTTAGTGTAATGAATGCAGTGTGTATGTTAGTGTAATGAATGCAGTGTGTATGTTAGTGTAATGAATGCAGTGTGTGTGTTAGTGTAATGAATGCAGTGTGTGTGTTAGTGTAATTAATGCAGTGTGTGTTAGTGTAGTGAATACAGTGTGTGTGTTAGTGTAGTGAATACAGTGTGTATGTTAGTGTAATGAATGCAGTGTGTATGTTAGTGTAATGAATGCAGTGTGTATGTTAGTGTAATGAATGCAGTGTGTGTGTTAGTGTAATGAATGCAGTGTGTGTGTTAGTGTAATTAATGCAGTGTGTGTTAGTGTAATGAATACAGTGTGTGTGTTAGTGTAATGAATACAGTGTGTGTGTTAGTGTAATTAATGCAGTGTGTGTTAGTGTAATTAATGCAGTGTGTGTGTCTGTGTAATAAATGCAGTGTGTGTGTCTGTGTAATAAATGCAGTGTGTGTGTTAGTGTAATTAATACAGTGTGTGTGTTAGTGTAATTAATGCAGTGTGTGTGTGTGTTAGTGTATGTATGTAATGTAATGAAAGGTATTCCCCCCTCCCTGTTTCTTACCTTGTTCAGGGAGGGGGGAAGATCCTTTGATCCCTGGTGGTCCGGTCCGGTGGCATTCTGGGCCCCCCGGCTCCCTGTATTTGCAGAGGGGGCCCAGCGGACTGCAGGAGCACTTTCCAGGATTTCCCTGCGTCTAACTCCCGCGAGATGTGGTGTGCGCGCCGCGCGGAGCGTTGCCATGGTAACCCATGGCAACGCTCTACCGACAGCACATCTCGCGGGAGTTAGACGCAGGGAAATCCTGGAAAGTGCTCCTGCAGTCCGCTGGGCCCCCTCTGCAAATACAGGGAGCCGGGGGGGGCCCGCGGCTGCACATATATATAGCGATGATCGCTATATATATGTGCAGAGTGTAATTGTGGGGCCCTGGACTGCCAAAGCAGTCCGGGCCCCCCAGGACCGCCGGGCCCGTGACAACCGTCACGGTTGTCACCCCCTGATGGCGGCCCTGCTGATGTGCTATGCCCCTGATCAGATAGTACTTATTTTGTTGGTGGAATTACGGATTGGGATTGTTACACTAAAACTCAAAAATCATCTCATAAATAGATATATCGTGAAACAAAAATCTGAAGATATAAATCTGTATTGGGGTTGGTTACATAATATGGTGAACCTTACTGAGACCCTATTAACATGAAAACTACTTCCAGTATGAGTTTATATTGAAATGATCAATGAGTCCCGTTTTGAGTCTTAAAAAGGAAGACAGAAGTAAAAGCAATTTCCTGCAAGAGGACTTTTGGCTGGAGACAGTGTTTCTCAATGACTCAATTCACTTATTTACATAAATGGCGTTCTAATTTTTAATCAGGGTCACATGGCTCTGCACATAACACAAGCTTTCACCCTCTGGTACTGAATGGGTCAATGACCATGGGAGGCATTCACAGTGTATTTGAGGGCAAGATTCTGCTCCATTTTGACTCAACAATGACTCATCCCTGTCATGCTTTATCTTGTGGCCCCTCCTAGTGTCAGAGGTTGGTAATGCAGAGAGGGATGTTAGGGTTATGTAAATAGAAACAATTAACAGCATTAGATGTGGGCATCATGTCATGTAACTAATTAATCTTTGATAGATGACATTGACCACATCATTAGCAGGAAGATATTCTTCATTATTGACTGTATGTAAGCACAATAGGTGAATTTTATGGTTCCCTATATTGAATAAAGTGTTGTGAGTGCTTTGTGCCAAGTCAAGTAAACCCCATGGATAAAATGGCTCTGCTACAAACTCTGCAAAATCAGTGGAGTTTGTATAGCCCATGAGTCAGAGACACTGGGGAGTGGGGACCATGCTTATAGAAATAGAAAACAAAAGAAAGTGGAAGCTTAGAGTATAACAAATCAGAAAGGCAGTGAAGGGGTTAACCCTAAAATGGAACAGAATATGATGAAAGGAGAAAGAGAGACACTGCCAGGAAAAGTGAGAATAGTAGAAAGAAATTAAAACTTAACTTTTAATAATGAATCGAAAAAGGTGATACGAAACGAATATAAATACTCTTAATGAACCCCAATATATAAATGGGGAAAAAAGGAGAGAAATGAGACTAGAGACAAAAAGAGTCAATTTAATAAGAAAGACAGATCTCAGGAGTAGTAGTGGCGGTTTGTTCAACTCACAATAAGCTATAAAATCAAGCTAAGTTAGGACCCATCTGTTGTATTGCAACACAAAGGGAGATGCAATCTAATGTTGCAAAATAAATATCGATGGTTACAAGTTGGACACTTTCCTGAATTATAACACTGTACACTCCCAAGATCTTTATCCTGATATTTGACCATCTTAGCCTTAGCCTTAGCCTGATTTAAAAAGATTTAACTATCTGTTGTCACTTACACAACAGTTTCCTGATTATCTTCGATAGCAGGCTAAGACACTGTATATGTCTATATTTCTTTATTTATGCCATTTATTTTCGGCATTTGCGCACAGCGCTTGAGAACTAGAGAACTAGTATACGCTC
Source organism: Pelobates fuscus (assembly GCF_036172605.1). NCBI lineage: Eukaryota > Metazoa > Chordata > Amphibia > Anura > Pelobatidae > Pelobates > Pelobates fuscus. The sequence goes on along the minus strand of NC_086323.1, from coordinate 102,744,121 downwards.
ATTTGAGCTTCTAGATCTCCTATTTACAGTTTACCAGGGCTTTGTTTTGTATACCCTTTCCAGCTAGTCAGCTAGTTCAGTCTTTTGTATTAGAGGCAGGTGCCCTTGAAGGCACAGTTAGATTTACGTTCATATCTTGTACCTCTCTCCTTTTTTTTTCTCTACTAAACCTGTACCAATACAATGTATCTGATTACTCTAGGTGCAGACCTTTGATAAGGAAGGCATAGTGTTGCATGTGAACAGCTGCTAGCTGACAGATTTATCGGTTTATTTATTTATATTTATTTTTTTATTTTTTTTATTTATTATTTTTTCATTATTTCAATTTATAAGAGACAGACTTATTGAGGTTTGGTACATCTATTCTCTTGGGTCTAAGAAATACCTATATCCGCAGACATATCAGAGAATATCATGTCCAAACCTTCATACTCTTACTGATACCTCTGTGTACAGTGTTATAATTCAGGAAAGTGTCCAACTTGTAACCATCGATATTTATTTTGCAACATTAGATTGCATCTCCCTTTGTGTTGCAATACAACAGATGGGTCCTAACTTAGCTTGATTTTATAGCTTATTGTGAGTTGAACAAACCGCCACTACTACTCCTGAGATCTGTCTTTCTTATTAAATTGACTCTTTTTGTCTCTAGTCTCATTCTCTCCTTTTTTCCCCATTTATATATTGGGGTTCATTGAGAGTATTTAGATTCGTTTCGTATCACCTTTTTCGATTCATTATTAAAAGTTAAGTTTTAATTTCTTTCTACTATTCTCACTTTTCCTGGCAGTGTCTCTCTTTCTCCTTTCATCATATGCTTATAGAAATGTTCTCGCTGTATGAGAGTTGATGCTTATTGTGTATTGAGGCAAGAGTGGCGATTTATATCTGTATTGCTGATTTGATCAAATAAAGACGATTTTCTACTAAATGTTACAGTTCTTGCCGTATGTCCTGGGCATTGCCTGTTGGTGAATATATTTTCAAGCGCAGTACTGATCTGCTCCCCACATGTGAGTGTGCTGTATTACCACTTGTCCTTTTATTTTGTATATAACATTATATTTGGTATCTCCTTCTGTCCTTTCTGCTGCTGAAGTATCTCAAAATAATGTAAGTGTCCATGTTACTGTGATACACATTGTGTGGTTTGAAAACAAGTCACAGGTGTCAAAAGGAACTAACACATTTCACACGCCTAGGTGTACTTATATTCTGGAAAACGTTAAGGATACCATAAACATATGCTGAGGATAGTTAGGAAAAGTTTGGTGCAAAGATGAATCCAAACATAACAGTCTCCCTCTGCCTCCACGGCCCACAGCCAGTAAAAGGGTCTCGTTGTTGGGTTGGGCTCTGCATACTCTAACGTCAGCCGATGGAGAAACCTAATGCACATGTGTGCTGAGCACAGTGCACATTAGGCCTTCCCTGTAAGAAAGGGATGACTCAGTACTTTCCTATGGGATTTTTAAATCCTCATATAAAGCGTTTTCTGGGTGCCTACAGTATACATAAAAATATCTGCCACTGATTATGTGTACAGATACTTGTGTCCACAGCAGAAAATACTATAAGCCCACGAAAAAAGTAATCTAAAGCCCCTGAAGAGAGTAGAAAAAATAGCAGTGCCTCCGAGTCCACAAAGTCTATAACCACAATGTAATTCACTCTCCACATATGATATAATGTTATCCAGGTGCTGATGCACATACCTACCTTGGGACTCATCCTTAATCCAATTGCAGAGCCACCCATTGAATTAAGGGACTATCAGGGCTTCTGGACTCCTAGGCATCTAGGTTTTCATAGATTCACTACAGAAACTTTGGGTTGAGGCACACTAAGCTCAAGAGACTGGCTGTATGGGAATTACACCTCAGCTGAAGCTCTATTATACATTCTAGTATAGAAATCATTGAATAGGCGCGCCAAGCTCGCTCCATATTCAGTTAATGTTTGCAAAGTCCTTGATATCTGCAGTCTATCTGTAGTCTGTGTTAGGATCAGGGCCGGCACAACCGTTAGGTGAACTAGGCATTTGCATAGGGCACCGCCCTGCTGGGGGCGCCCACCGGGATGTTTCCTGGTGGGCTGCCTGCCCCTGTCTGGAGCTGCAGCGCTTTTGTGCCGCCCCCAGCACCGGGCCTTGTCACAGGGAAGCCAGGAGGTGGCCATCTGGCCACCTAATGGTGCACTGGAAGCTGTGCTAGGTAAGGCAGAGCAGGCACCTGCTTACCTTGATGACAGGTGCCTACTCTACCAACAAATGCCGTTGACCGGAGGAGAGGGGAACGGAGAAGTGTTCCTCTCACTTGGGCAGTCAGTTTGTCTTTAAGTTTTAGTAATATCATGTCCATGGACGGGACTTCTACTCCCAGCCAGGTCTGGGCTATTGACCTTCTGGCTGCCAGGGCTATTTTGTGAATTATTTTTTGTTCTGGTCTGGTCCATCCGTAGAGTGGTCTAGATAGCAAGAGAACCCATGGTTTTGGTGTCATTTGTCTATGGAAAATGTTTGCTATCAGTTTACTTACTTTCCCCCACAGCGTTGGATCTTGGGGCAGTCCCACCACATATGTTTGTACGTGCCCTTATGTCTACATAGTCGCCAACATCAGTCGGTCTGGGTTTTGTGCATGTGATACAGCTTGACCGGGGTGGTGTACCACCGGAACATCATTTTGTATGATTGTTCTTGCATTGTAACACATATTGAGGTGTGCCCATTGGCTTCCCAGATGTCCCGCCAGTCATTGCCCTCTAGTGTCTTCCCCAGCTCTGCTTCCCACTGATCTGTATAACGCAGTCCCCCCCCAATAAGCCTGGTAATGAGGCCCTTTTTATAGGTTTCTGCGCTGCAGATCTTTTCAAAGAATGTCAGTTGTGTTCACGCAGCTTGTTTGATATGTGGTCATTGGGCAAAGTCCCTGACCTGTAGGTACCAGAAGTAATCTGATGTTGTCAATGTAGTTCTAGTTTTAAAGGATCACTATAGGGTCAGGAACACAAACATGTATTCCTGGCCCTATAGTGTTAAAACCACCATCTAGCCCCCCTGGGCCCCTCATGCCTCCATAAATATAGCAAAATCTTACTGTATTCAAGCCAGAAGCTGTAAATCTGCATGCTGTTTGCCTAAAAAAAAAACAAGCTGTCTGCTGACTTCATCAGAAGTGGTAGCCTGATCCA
>NC_086323.1:101248423-101495923 GCF_036172605.1 Pelobates fuscus | reverse complement strand
TGAGAGAGTGCTGGGAATGATGTGTGTGAGAGTGCTGAGTGTGATGTGTGTGAGAGTGCTGAGTGTGATGTGTGTGAGAGTGCTGAGTGTGATGTGTGTGAGAGTGCTGAGTGTGAGAGTGCTGAGTGTGATGTGTGTGAGAGTGCTGAGTGTGATGTGTGTGAGAGTGCTGAGTGTGATGTGTGTGAGAGTGCTGAGTGTGATGTGTGTGAGAGTGCTGAGTGTGAGAGTGCTGAGTGTGATGTGTGTGAGAGTGCTGGGAATTATGTGTGTGAGTGCTGAGTGTGATGTGTGTGAGTGCTGAGTGTGAGAGTGCTGTGGATGATGTGTGTGAGAGTGCTGTGGATGATGTGTGTGAGAGTGCTGAGTGTGATGTGTGTGAGAGTGCTGAGTGTGATGTGTGTGAGAGTGCTGAGTGTGATGTGTGTGAGAGTGCTGAGTGTGAGAGTGCTGAGTGTGATGTGTGTGAGAGTGCTGGGAATGATGTGTGTGAGAGTGCTGTGGGTGATGTGTGTGAGAGTGCTCTGTATACATGATAGAAGGGATTGTGTGTGTGTGTGTGTGTGTGTGTGGGGTAAATAAAACAAAATTAAAACATAAGTAAGCATTATGTCCCCCCCTCCCTTCTTACCTTTTAGCAGGGGAGGGGGGGACCGGCACGCTGGTGAGTGGGAGGGGGGGACCGGCATGGTGCACCATCCCTGGTGGTCCAGTGGTGAGTGAACTCTAGCCTGCGAGGCTAGAGTTCACTCTCGCGAGATCCGGTCGTTGCCATGGCAACGCTCCGGATCTCGCGAGAGGAACCCGGCGGAGCTGCAAGATAGAGCTTCACCGGGTTCCTCTGCTGGCAGGCTGGCTCCCTCCCTCTTTCTCCCCGCCGGCGGCCACCTTTGACAGCATGTGGGCCGGTGAGGGAGATCTTTGATCTCCCCACCGGCCCTCCATGGAATACAGCGGGGCCGGCTCTAGGATAGTGCCGGCCCTGCAAAGACCGGCAGGGGAGATCCTGGGACCTTCCCCTGCCGGCCTCGGCCCACGGCCACCTCGGCCCACCGGGCATTTGCCCGGTGTGCCCGATGGCCAGTCCGGGCCTGGCGTAAATTACGCAACTCATGTTTAGGCTTGATTAGAAGACTGTCCCATTCTAACTATAATAAAAATGAGGCTTAATTATTATTCTGTGGGTAAGTATTAATATTCTTTTGGATATGATACTGGAAGTCCAGGGTTTTCTTGAAGGCTAATGATCATTAACATATCAAAGAAATTAATTCATTGAGAGGTACAGGCCATATGGCTGAAGTCAGTTTGATTAATCAAAGTATCAATCCATGTTGTAAACCAGGCCTGTCCAACCTGCAGCCCCCCAGATGTTGCCAAACTACAACTCCCATGATTATTTCAATGAAACAGCCAGGGAATCATGGGAGTTGTAGTTCAGCAACATCTGGGGGGCCGCAGGTTGGACAGCCCTGTTGTAAACCATCTGCTCCCTTTCACATTCCTATACAATTTACATTACTTCTGGAATTGACAACACCACCTCTACCAAGCAGCCAGTTAATCTATGCACTGCACAAATTACAATAAATTACAACATTCCATAGTGCAACAATGAATTATGCACCCTTGCCATGAAAGTCCCCTCTGCCTATTCCTCTGCAGCTTTCCTTCCAGTGATTGCTTTTGCCTTGATAAAGACACATAAGATTGCTGTGACAAACTTAATAAAATACAAATAACCAAAACATGTCAGAAAATATACAGGGAATTATAACAACATATATTTATATATATATTAAAATGCACTTAGAATAATGGTTTATGTATGTGTATGTGCATATAAAAGTACTTAGATCATATACACCCTGTTCCAAATTATTATGCAAATTATATTTTTATAATTTACCTAAATAATTGATGTACATAACAGCATAATTCTCATGTTATCAACTATTAAGAGTACAATTCAAATTTTATTGAACAAACCTAATAACAGTATTTTTTTTTTTGTAAATATATTTTTATTTAATATTTTTCAACATTGTGTTAAAAGAGAGAAAGCATCAGCGTGGACTCGCAGGTCCCCTCAATCGATGAAGTCATCTAGAATAATGAAAAAAGTTGCGATCTTATATGCAAGCGTTGGTGACGCGCAGGTCACACTGTTTCGTGTTGGACATTCACATGTTGGACTTGCAGGTCCTGTATCATATATATATATATATACATATATATATATATATATATATATATATATATACTTAGATGATAACCTAAAATACTCGGAGTCAACCTTTCGGGTCTCCCTTTCACCTTAGAAATGACGGGCTAGTGCGACTTATGTGGCTCTTATGGGGTATCTATATTGGTGGTTATGTAACCCAGTGCCCAGGGAATCTTATAGGGCGGGTGCCGGGTTTGAGATATGCTTTAACAGTATTTTTTTTAAACAAACTTACAATGCATTGTTTCAAATTATTACGCACAGTAAGTTTCAAAACACTTTATAGGTTGTAAAGAACTGAAATTTTTAATTTGTTGTGTTTGCAGCATATTTACTGAAATCAAAAGCTATTTCAATCAAACTTATAACAATTTAACTTTTTAAACATTTTAACAGGTCACGTTACATTTTAACATAGGATCCCTTATTTGATAGCTGCTTCACAAGTCCTGCATCCATTGAACTTGTGAGTTTTTGGATCACGCTTACGTTTTCATGAAATATCTATACATCGCCCAAGGCATTAAACTATTTCACTCTTTTCGGCAGCAGAGAGATCCTTTTTCTTCCTCATATTGCATGAAAATCGTGCTTTGCTTAATAATGTGGAACATCCTCCTTTAGTATTTTTTCCTTAATTCGGGCTCACCTGGCAATCTAATTATCACAGGTGTCCGAGATTGTTTTCAGTGATCAAAAGAGCCCTGAGACACCATGCCATCCATAAGTTACACTGAAACACAAAATATGTAATCTTTGTGACACTTAAATGGAATTTGCATAATAATTTGGAACAGGGTGTATATATAATTATATATATATATATATTAATATTAAAATACACTTCGAATGACGTTAATTATATATATATGTGTATATATGTGTATATATATATATATGTATATATATGTGTGTATATATATATGTGTATATATGTGTATATGTATATGTGTATATATGTATATATATATATATATATGTGTGTATATATGTTTATATATATATATATATATATATATATATACGCAGTCAAACAGCAGTACTCACTTGGATTTTCCAACAGTGTACTTATAAAGTGTTCATCAATCTAGATCAACATTTCGACCCTTCAGGGTCTTTGTCATCTGAAAAAAATGTAATTAACTTTTTTTTTTTAATTAAATACCAGTTTTAATTTGTTATAACTGTATTTTGATATTAATATACATATATATTAGATTCAAAATACATTTAGAATGATGTTATATATACATATATGCATCTATATAAATATATATTTAGCTATATATATATGCATATGTATACATATATATTTAAATTCTACAAATATTTATATAATATTTTTACATAATTAAGTCATTTTATTAATTACAATATAAGGGACCTGCCCCGACAACCCAGACAGAAAGTTCAGAGAATTTGGCTCGCAAGCCCTATATTTAACCCTGTAACTTTCCAGGACACCGTAAAACCTGTACATGGGGGGTACTGTTTTACTCGGGAGACTTCGCTGAACACAAATATTAGTGTTTAAAAACAGTAAAACATATCACAACTATGATATTGCCAGTGAAAATGAATTTGTTTTTGCATTTTTCACACACAAACTGTACTTTCACTGACGCTGGGTGTCCTCGTACAGAGCGTGAGTACGTCCTGGCCGAGCAGTACCAGTCAGTGTGTGGGATCTCAGATAACATATCTCTGTCATATATTCTCCTAAGCAGGGGAGGGGGGAAGAGAGAGGGAGAGCCACCCTGAGTTCTAGGTGAGAGCGCGCTCCCTGCGCCTGGCTCCACGGAATGTTTATGTAGATATATATATATATATATATATATATATATATATAATAAAAGTAATCAATAAATTGAAAAAAATTTAACTTTTTTTTTAAAAACTATATACCGGTTTTAATTTGTTCTAACTGTATTGTGATATTAATATACATATATATTAAATTCAAAATACATTTAGAATGAAGCTATATATACATATATGTATCTATATATAGCTATATATAAATAAAAATAATTTTACAAATTATATATATACATAAGTATACATATATATATTTCAATTCTACAAATATATTTATATAATATTTTTACACAATTAAGTCATTTTATTAATTATAATTTGAGGGACCTGCCGGACAACCCAGGCAGGAGGTCCAGAGAATTTGCCTCGCAAGCGCTATATTTAACCCTGTAACTTTCCAGGACACCATAAAACCTGTACATGGGGCGTACTGTTTTACCCGGGAGACTTCGCTGAATACAAATATTAGTGTTTAAAAACAGTAAAACATATCACAACTATGGTATTGTCAGTGAAAAATAATTTGTTTTTGCATTTTTCACACACAAACTGTACTTTCACTAACGATATAATTGTTGTGGTAGGTTTTACTGTTTTGAAACACTCATATTTGTGTTTAGCAAAGTCTCCAGAGTATAACAGTACCCCTCATGTACAGGTTTTTTGGTGTTTTCAAAAAGTTGAGTAAAATATACAAATTTTATTTCCTTTTTGCCGGATTGGTTATGTTGCCTTTGAGACCGTATGGTAGCCCAGAAATGAGAATTACCCCCATGATGGCATACCATTTGCAAAAGTAGACAACCCAAGGTATTGCAAATGGGGTATGTCCAGTCTTTTTTTAGTAGTCACAAACACTTGCCACAATTAGAGTTCAATTTAGTTTTTTGTATTTTTCATACACAAACAAATATGAACGCTAACTTTGGCCAGTGTTTGTGGCCATCAGCTAAAGGGTTTTAAAAAAAAAAACCCCAAACCTTTAGTCATTTACCCGATTCGAGCGAGGATGTCCCTTGGCGCTCTGCGCATCAGGCCCTCCCCAGAACTTTACTGACGCTGGATGTCCTCATGCAGAGCGTGAGTACGTACAGCATCAGGCAACCTAAAGTCTGTTAACCAGTAAGTGCCTCTAGTGTCTGATTGAAAGCAACTAGGGCCAGTCTTAGTCCTGAAAGGCAATCATTGCAGGTTCTCAGGGCCACTTCACCCACACCTCTTCAATGAAAAGGTGAAGTGGTCTTGGTGCCTATAGTGTCCGTTTAATTAGCCAGCAGGACCTGGCCGAGCAGTACCAGTCAGTGTGTGGGATCTCAGATAACATATCTCTGTGGCTCTCACTGAGAGAGTTCTCCTAAGGAGAGGGCGCTCTCCCGCCTGCCAGCGTTCTAGGAGAGGGCGCACGCGTGCTCCCGCCGCCATGATTTTCAGAGCGTAAGGGCGCGCTCCCGCCACCCTGAGTTCTAGGTGAGTGCGCGCTCCCTGCGCCTGGCTCCACGGAATGTTTATGTAGTTCCGGCCAAATGGTGTAATCGGCGGATGAGTACACTATGAAGGTATTGGGTCACGTTACGTGCGACGCTTTCTGCAGTGTCCCTCCGCAAGTACTACATGCTACAGGGATACCAAGATGGAAATCCAGGGGCCCGTGGGGCAGCAAGATGGCGGATCCAGGCTTACAGTGCCGGCGCTGGTCGAGGGCTCTGAGGATGAGGAAAAGATCGCTTCGATCAAACAGGAAGAAGATGAGTGCCCGGTGTACATGGTCCTCAACCTGAGCGAGGAGGAGGAGGAGGAGGAGGAGGAGGAGGCGGTGGCTGGGAACAATGGGAGCCCTGACCCTGCTAGACCCGGGTCCACACGGGAGCTGCTTCCTGGGTATGTGACAGTCCGTCTGGAGAATGGGGTGTTCACACTGAGAGGCAGAGGGCCCCCTGTGGCCCCAGATATTGGTGAAACCCAGGAAAGCAGGCCCCAGGTTCAGGAGGACCACCAAGTGTCAAATCACCCCCAGGAGGACTGGGACCCAGAAATGTCCCCCCAGGGGGAACCAGCTGGCTGTCCTCCTGCTCCCCATCCTGAGGGCTTGGAACATGTAAACCTGGCCTTCAGGGACCCAGTGGATGAGCAGGTCACTGGCTTCCTTGTTGGAGATATTGGGGAGCTCCAGGTCAACCTTGGGGAAGCTTTGGACTTTGGGGAAGCTTTGGACCTTGCCAGAAAGGGGGTCCTGTTGGTGTTTCGTTGCCCAGAACCCGGCTGTGCCAAGGCGTTCGACCGCAAGCAGCAGCTCAAGGTTCATCTACTGAGCCACACCGAGTCCCAGCGACCCTTCAAATGCACCATTGATAACTGTGGATGGTCCTTCACAACGCTCTACAAACTGAAGAGGCACCTGCAGTCCCATGACAAGCAGCGGCCATTCTCCTGCAATGTCCTGGGCTGTGGCAAGAGCTTCACCACAGTCTACAATCTCAAGGCCCACTTGAAAGCCCACGAACAGGAGAACAGCTTTCGCTGTGAAACCTGCAGCGAATCCTTTCCTACATCCACCAAGCTCAGTGCCCATCGGAGAACCCACTTCGAGCCCGAGAGACCCTACAAATGCGAGTTCCCTGGTATGTCTCACAAAGAGCCTAAACAAGCCTATCATTTCCAAAGAAACTAGTCCTACATTCCAACTCCCATTACTCCTGCGCGGCAGCAATGACCATAGTACACATCAGCCAAAATACATATAGTAAAAACCAAAGAAGAAAAAGTTACCTGCGCTCTTTCCACATCCCGAATGTATTTTTAAACAAATGGAGGTTTTTAGTTACCTCCAATGGCCATGAGAGGATAAGCCCACCTGCCAACGTCAATGTTGACCCCCCCCCCCTAGGTGGGTCCTAACTCTAACCATTTGTCTTGCTTCCTTGGGCTTCTGGCAAAAATATCTCTGAGACAGGAAGGGGTATTTTTTTATATACATCCCTACATGCTTATTAACCATTATTGTGGAAAGAGCACAGGTAACTTTTTCTTCTTTGGTTTAAGCCTATCATTTCTCCTATTATCACTTCACCTTACCATTCCTTGTGGTGGGATTAATATGAATATAAAAATGCTTATTAAAATACCTTGGAAATGTACTATTTCTACTCTACTGATCATGAGTTTTTTTTTTTTTTTTTATATTTTATGTGTACTTGAACTACAGTTATTTGCCGAAGAGTACACTGTTTCGATTTCTCTGACTGCTATGATTCCTGTCAAAATATTTTTTTGCCATTTTATTTCTAGTCAGTAACTGTTGCCTAATATAACATGATATTCGCCGTATTTGCTGTTTTTAAAGCTGATCTGTCACTAACTTACTCTCATGGCCCACAGCTCGAGTATCCTACCTTATACTCCTCCCCAACTATCTGTTTTTGGCCTTAGACTGGTTAAATTCACTTTTTTTCAATGTTGTTATAATGCCACCTGGTCTTTTTTCACTGTACCACGATCTTTACGTTTATAATAACGCAGTGGCTAAATTTTTTTATTTTGCCCTTCCTTAGCTGTGCATGTCAAATCAGTCAACACAAATGATCCATGCTCTGGCAGAGCACTGGAGGTGAGTACAGGTTGACAGACTTTGACAAAGGACGTGGAACTTGACTAAAGTTCTGCCATTTATCAACCTGCTTATTATACATAAGGAAAAGTAGTCCCTGCTTTTACTTGGGTATAATTTGGTAAATATGCATCAAATAACAAACGGCAGTTGTTGTTGTTGTTGTTTTTGGAAATGTCACTGTAAAATATAAAATGACAGATCCGCTTTGAGTGATGGTCTTGGGTCCACTTGCCCAATTATGAAAATATTCATGTGTCTAGTTGCTTGTATAAGGACATGTGTTTTTAATAGCTATAGTTTTCCCACCAAAAAATGAGAGAATTCACACAGTCAAAAAACTTGCTCTTGCTCTTCATCTGAATACACACAACTATGAAGTAGATAAGGGTTCAACCTGCAGAGCTATTTGACTTAAAGTAAATGCTGTGGCCATGGTGTTTCACACATTTTAACAAATCCATCATTTATATATTGCATTAAAGGACCACTATAGGCACCCAGACCACTTCAGCTTAATTAAGTGGTCTGGGTGCCAGGTTCAGCGAGTATGTTTTCCTGGCACTATAGTGGTCCTTTAAAGGAACACTCCAAACAACATAACCACTACAGTCAACTGTAGTGGTTATGATGCCATGAGTGCCTCAGTGCCCCCCAGCACCACCACCGAATAAACAAATTATTCAAAAGGACACTACAGTCACCAACATCACAACAGCTTAATGGAGTGGTTCTAGTGTTTATAGTATGTCCCTGCAGTCGTTGCACTGTAAACGCTGCCTTTTCAGATAAAAGACAAGGTTTACATTGATGCCTAGGGACACCTTTCGTGGCAGTCACTCAGACGGCCAGTAGAGGGTCTTCCTAGTTCAGTACTGCACTCTGTGCAGCACATACGATCAGTGTCTCCACTCTGCATGGTGACATTAAACGCTCCCCATAGAGATACATTTATCCAGCGAGACTGGTGCAATGATGGAGAAACGTTAAGTAAAATACCTTTTTTATCTCCAATTTGAGGGATAGACCGGGAGCTAAATATCTATTCCAGCACTATAGTTTTATAAAATGCACGTTTGTATTCTTAACACTATAGATTTTCTTTAAGGATGGTTTGACCGCTAACTTGGGCCCCGCTGGCTGCTGCAGTTCTGCTTCTAGATTCCCGGTGCAAAGCGAATCTGTTTAGCTACAATGAGTTAAACCGGACAACTCTCGGCATATTTATTGGGCCATGCTTAGCTCAGGGGAGACATCCAACGTCTCCTGCTGGAGTAACCTAGTGAGCGCAGGAGCTCAGCAAGGCTCACACAAGTTGTTAAACAGTTTAAATACTCTAGTATGGCAGTGAGCTGTAGTAATTATGATGCGTGGAAGGTTTCTTTAAAGGGAGACACACTCTGACATTTTGACTCATAAACTTAATATGTTGCACCAACTGTAACTTTGTAGTTTTTTTTGTACTCGGTGTACAGTCAGTGATACACAATGGAGAATTGGCAGAAGCAAGCCATGGTGTGGTAAAGCCAATCCATAGGTAAAATAATGCAAACCATTGAATATATTTTTATGACTCTGTCACCATTACATAGTGTTGATATAACAGTTGGAATAATCTGAGTTGTAAAACTTTATCAATCAAGCTGCAGCTAATAGTTGTGTAGTTCGAATGCATAATTATACATTATTTTGCATGTATAAATTATATTGTTAGACAACACATTGTTTTACAAATTCTCATGTGTTTCCTTTTCTTCCTGCAGGTTGCGACAAGACTTTTATTACGGTCACAGCTTTATTCTCTCACCACAGAGCTCATGTGAGGGAACAGGAACAATATGTGTGCTCTTTCCCTGGCTGTAACAAGCAGTATGATAAGGCGTGCAGGCTGAAAATTCACCTGCGGACTCACACAGGTCTGAGCTAACATTTTGTGTAGTCAAAAAGTCTTGAACGCTTCGTAGATTGTTCCTTTTGAAAAGAACAACCTAACTTTATAAATATACATGTATTTTTAATTTCCCTTATTTTATTTAGCTTGAGCAGCCCCACAGCTATAATCCAGTGACACAATCCATGTTCTATCGCTTCTGAGGGAGAAGTATTGCGGACAGTGCATGCATGGCAATTACCTCGCTCCATTTATTTAAAACTTCTTATGGAAACTTTAACTATGTTTGGTTTCCTCATACTGCAAATGATAGAGCCAGATGTGGAGCTCTTTGAAAATTGGAATGTCTTATAGGGACACTGTAGGCAATGTAACTGCTTCGTCTCATTGAAGTGCCTGGAACCAAATGGCACCGTCTTCCTATTCATTGTTAAAGGACCACTATAGTGCCAGGAAAACAAACACACTGCCACCGGGCTGAATGGAGAGAAAGGAGGTTTAAAAACTCACCTTTCTCCAGTGCCGGGCTCCCTCGGCGCTGGGGACTCTCCTCCTTCTTTGGCCGTCATCGGCTGAATGCGCATGCGCGGCAAGAGCCGCGCGCGCATTCAGCCAGTCCATAGGTAAGCATTCTCAATGAGACAGCCACTAGAGGCTGGATTAACCCATATGTAAACATAGCAGTTTCTCTGAAACTGCTATGTTTACAGCAGGCAGGGTTAATCCTAGATGGAGCTGGCACCCAGACCACTTCATATAGTGGTCCTTTAAATTGTTAATGCTATACAAGAGTCCCCTGCAGCCCAACCTCTTCTGTGCTGCTTGGGCTAATGAGGAAACATAAACCAATTAGCCAGAGCCGCTATAGGCAGCTTTAATTGGCTAAATGTTTCAGCCTATCACAGTAGGGATCTACCAATATAGATTTTTTTTTAGAGGGTATCGGCCAATACTGATACCGCCGATAATGCAGACCAAGGCCGCAATCAGGATTCTGGGGGGGGGGGGGTGAGGGAGGGCTGCGGCAGGCCTGTGGGGCCCAGCACACTCTTACTTACCTTCCCAGCAGCTCCCTTCAGTTCCCCTGTCTAACTCTTGCGGCCTGTGTGCCACCCGGAACGTTGCCATGGTTACCCGTGGCAACGCATTGACGGTCGCGAGAGTTAGACAGGGGAGCTGAAGGAAGCTTCCTGGAAGATAAGTAAGAGTGTGCTGGGCCCCCCAGGACCTCCGCACCTCCCCCCCCAGAATCCTGATTGTAGCCCTGGTCTGCATTATCGGCGATATCATTATTGGCCGATACCGATATTGCTAACAATACAGAATATCGGCCAGACCGATAATCGGTTGATCCCTATATCACAGCACCTATTGCAGGTATGAATCTGTATGGCCAGTAGGAAGTGTGTAATCTCTGCCTTGGCCACACCTCGAGTAGAGTCATGGGCAGCCTGGGAATCTCCATTAGTGTTAAACTGGCCAAAAATGGTTTAACATTGAATGGGGGGGCAGTGCCATGGGACTCCAGACCCTGTAACAACTTCAGTTAAATAAAATGGATATAGTGCCCGCAGTGTTCATTTTTGGAGGAAGTGCCCCTAGTGTAGAAATCTCAAACTCTGGCCCTCCAGATGTTGTTGATGTACAACTCCAAGAATTATTTGAACACAACAGATCACAGGATATTTATGGGAGTTGTAAATTAGGTGCTGAGGAGGGGGTATAAGAGTTTAAGGTTGCGGCACTACTGACTGTGACAGGCACTAGAGATGTTTTCTTGGCCAAATGTAAACACTGCCATTTCTCAAAGAGCAGGTACAGCATCTCTGCACTAAACCTGTAAGATTAATATTTAATGCTTAGTGTTAAGAAATTGCATGAAAAAAGTGCTCATATTGCTTTGCTATAATATATAAAGTTGTTGGCAACAATAGGTGTGGATAACAAGGTCATCTACACTTATGTATACTAATGCAATCTGTATAATTCATCCTAGGGAATACAAAAATTAGTTATGCTTTCTGAGCAAATACATGACCACCACTCTGGTGACCATGCTTGTTTGTTTCACTTGTAAGTCTACAGCCACAAAATGTGGAACGAAAATGTAAATTGTGAGTTTGATAACAAATATGGCATGTAGAGGCGCAATCGTGCACTGTAATTTGATTCCATTTCACTTTTATGACGCTTACAATAAAATCCCATTTTCTTTTTGTAGGTGAGAGGCCTTTTATCTGCGACTTTGAAAGCTGTGGTTGGTCGTTCACAAGCATGTCAAAGTTATTAAGGCACAAAAGGTATGCTCTTGTTCACATTACTTTATTAGGCTATATTCCTTTCTTCTCTACTCTGTTCTGTTGTACGTCATGGGGTGTGTGTGTATGTGTATATATGTATGTGTATATATGTATGTGTATATATGTATGTGTATATATGTATGTGTATATATGTATGAGAAATGTTAAATCTGTTATGGTAACGTCTCTGTAGATCTCAACACCTTCATGTCTCTTACCTGTCTGCTTGTGTTGTAAGTGAATCTTAAATCAGTGTGTTCGTATTACGCTTGGGTTTTCACATGTTTAGTTTGTTCATAGAATGTAGACTTCTGTGATATCTGTTCCTAAACAAGTGTATTATGTTTGTTGGTTTCTGCTGAATGTTAAAATGGACAATGTGATCGTAGCAAACATTTTAAACAAAGCAGAATTGGCTCCTTAAGGTTCCTTCTGCCTGTGTGACAACTTGCTTGTCATGCTACATGAGTCCCAGTAAAGGCAGGTTAGCAAATGTAGTCGGTTAATCAACCAAGCGCAAGGATTACTAAACCTTTGGCACTTTAGTTGGTTTGGACTACATCTCCCATGATACACTGCCAACATTCTGGCTGTTAAAGTGCCGAAAGTTGCCTAACAATGTAGGGTGTATATCTTTGGTAGCCAGCTGGTCTGTGTCAAGCTTTTTTGAGACTTACAGTAGTAAGCAGTTATTACTGCTGTTGAGTTGTAGTTCTGTAATAACTAGACTGTATTATTTATGATTATGTATGATCTATAGCAGTGGTTCCCAAACCAGTCCTCAAGAACCCACTAACAGTGCAGGATTTAGGGATTACCCAGTTGTGTCTAAGGTGTTTTTAGAAAACAAAAAGCACTTAAAACACAACCGGGTAATGCCTAAATCCTGGACTGGTAGGGGGTACTTGAGGACTGGGTTGGGAACCCCTGATCTATGGCATAATTTGCTTTATTCCATTAATGTAGATTTGCTTTTCAAAAAGGGGGAAAATAAAAAAAATAGTTTGGCTATGATATCATGTGGGGTAATCGCATGTTGGTGATGTGTGTCTCAAATCTCCTGATCTTTTAACAAGTTCTGAATCTCTACTGACAGAAAACATGACAATTACCGGCGGTATCACTGTCCAGTGGAAGGTTGTGGAAAATCGTTCACTAGAGCTGAGCATTTGAAAGGCCACAGCATAACACACCTTGGTACAAAACCGTTTGAGTGTCCTGTTGATGGTAATTTCCCTTTTATTTATCTATTGCTTGATTTATTTATTCTGATGTACAACTTTGCTATTTAGAAATAACTCCAATTAGAACGCATATTTTGCGTCACTAGACTGCTGCCATAAGTGGGGAGAATCAACCACACTGCTCTAACTGGGAGGAAAAAGTGAAGACACTTTAGAGTGTTAGAAAATGCTTTCTATGTCCTGTACAAATAAAACTCAGCTATATTATTAGTTCTGTTTATTATCATTCCACAGTATGTTGACAAGTACATCATGGTGGATAAAGGAAAAGGGAACAGAAAATACATTTCATATAGAAAATGTTTAAAGTGGAACTGGAACCTGAAATAGTCATTTTTAAAATTTGCTTTAAAAAAAGATTTGTAATATTTACATGTAACCATGTTAAAGTACATTTAGCTGGAATTACCACTTGAAGATCTGACCGTTTTATATAATTGTGGAGTTAGCCATCTTGGAATTGCATCAAAAAATATCAAGGCTGCAGACGTGGTGTCAGCAGCCAATCCGAATAATAACTAAAATGGGTTAAGGAACTCTAGTGATGCTCTGTGTCAAAAAATGTCCTGTGTTAGCTGGAAAAAAGTTTTTTTTGTTTTTTTTTTTAATTTTAACAAATATTTAAAATGGTCAACTTAAAGTATTTACTGTTTTTAACCCGTTATTCGATTATGCATACTTCTGGTTAGTCACTTTCATTATAAATCTTTGTATCTCCTTCCACCTTTTCTCTTTTCAGGCTGCACGGCCAAGTTCTCTGCTCGAAGTAGTTTATATATTCACGCCAAAAAACACCTGCAAGACATAGACGCTTCAAAGACACGTTGCCTTGTATCCAGCTGCAACAAAGTGTTTACATCTAAGCAGAGTCTGAAATCTCACATGGTTAAACAGCACAACATCAGCCCAGGTAAAATACAAAGGAAAATTTTGCGTATGGCAGAACAATAAAGGTGTAGACTGTAGTGGATATGGTGCCAGGAAACCCAATTTCACAGCTTTGTCAGGGGGTCTGCTGTCCTTCCATTTGTTTACAAAAGGAAGTTCATACATACACATTAGTCTAGCAGTGCATACTTAATTCAATATTATTCACTAGCTGACACTCCATGGCTCTGTCAAGTGTTGAGAAGACTAATAAAGTGCAGCACCAATGCTTTTTTGTAAACGTCCTTCCTGTGCACTTGAAGAGAACATTTCAGCAGCGCTCAGTGTATAGGTAGCCTGTCTAATCTGTGTTTGAGTCTCATTAACAATCAAGCATGTAGGCCATAATACTAATTGCTTTCTGAGACACTGCAATAATTACATTGCAGAGTTAAGACTGCCTCTAGTGGCTGTCAATCAGACAGCCACTAGACACACTTCCTGCTTGCTAGGCGACACTTGGTTGACTGACGCTGGACATCCTCACGCTCTGCATGAGGACATCAGCATTGCTAGAAACCCCATAGGTGACGTCAGAGGAGGCAGAGCACCAATCCATCGCTGACAGAGATCAACACTGTTTTTTTAACCCTTACCGAGGAGGGTGGGGCACTTGAGGGGACTATAGTGCTATAAATACAATGTTGTATTCCTATCACTATAGTGTCCCTTTAAATGTTACTTTTCATTTAAGGATCCCTCTGTTTAATTTCTTAAAATCCAGACTACTGTTTTGTACAGACATTGCGTGCATGTATAGATCTGGTTAATTTCAGTTTTTTTTGTGTGTAGAATAGAGCTGCAGTGTTGGGAATTAACAGCAAATGTTTTAATGACCCAAATATTTGATTTATGAAAGTGGTGTTTTCTAATAATGGGGCAGTGACCATAAAAACCAGTGTAAACAGCAGGTACATTTGATAAGTAATTGCTTCACTATTACAACTTTGCACCGTTTTTCAAATACAAAAACATTCACAAATATCTACCTGTAATTTTTGTTGTTCCTCCTCCAATGCCTTGTTAGCCCTTTTAATTATTTTTTGTTTTTAAAGAGAAAAATATGTTACAAATATGTGATACAAAATCACATTTTAGCTGCTAGTATGTTGATGTTGAAATGACATGCTCTTCGTTGGATTTTACCTTTGCTTATGGCTGTATATAAACCACTCTGTTTCAAAGTACAACACTTGCCCCACACAGAGCTAATTAGATGGGTTAAAATATAAGTAGCTATGAGTCAACTTCTCTAATATCTCCTTCTATATCATTTAAAACAACATGCATTATGGAACAGGGGTTAACTATCTTGTCTAGCTAGTGTTGTTATAATATTGTCTTGTGATTTTTATCTTGCTTTAGACCTATTGATTCAGCTGGAAGCAACTAGTTCCCTCACCCCCAGTAGTGAACTGACAAGCTCAGGACAGAATGACCTCAGTAACTTAGACCTCTCCTCCCTCTTCTCCGTGTCCTCTAATGGACCTGGGATCTCAGCAGATCTTACTCTGGTTAACTCAGGAATACTTACTATTGATGTGTCATCTGTGGGATCTACCCTGGGAGGGAATGTATCGGTCAACAATAATTCTTTGATGCATCCTGTTGACCCTTTGGTGTTGGTGTCCAACAATGAAAACCACCCCAGTTTGGAAAGCTCCCTACTTCTTGGAGCTTCAACTTCAATCCTTCAGCAGAGCACTTTACAGCTGGATGACGTACAAACTGTGAATGCTGAGGCTTTGGGCTCTTTGGCATCTTTGTCCATGAGAGGCTCCAGCCAGGACATACACGGACTTACATCCAGTAACCATCTAACCATAGATCCATCCACCCTGACTCCCTCTGTCACCTTTGCTTCAGGCAGCTCAATGCCAGAATTACTTACGCCAGTTAAAGTGGAAAGAAGCTCACTGCCAGGTCCAGAGGTGGTAGACCAGCAGGAAGGCAGCAAAGTAGTAACACAGTTTGTGTTTCCAAACCACATTGGCACATTCAGTTCTCAAAAGGAAATGGATTATGGTTCACCATCTGGGAGCTCCTTATTGGTATGCAAACGTTTACTCTTATATTACATAAAAATATTTTCTATCTATTTCAAAACCACAGGATCCTATACTTGATGAGTCACAACCGTAATAACTGGCGTGGAGTTTCAAGGCACTGTACATCCACCAAAAGGAGCACACTCAGCTGGATTTTAGCTTCGATAGTGTAGATGCTTCTTATTTATAATTACATATTGACGTTTCAGTTCGCCCAGGGGCTTTCATCAGGAGTTCCTTTGTGGACTAAACCGTTTAAGTATTTATATAAAAAAAAGAAAAGAAAAGAGCTTCTACACTTTTAAAGCTAAAATCCAGCTGGTGGGTATATAAAACAATAAGTGTGTGTATATATGTATATGCACTGTGTGTGTGTGTGTGTGTGTGTGTATATATATATATATATATATATATATCACATCACATCACATGCATACACATTCTGTCCTGATGAAAGTTCCCTGTGAGGAACTGAAATGTTGACACATTTATTTTTTAACGTTTGACTAAAATTTAAGTATTCTCTTTTTATCACTATTTGGAGTCCTAGGAGTGCAGCAATTTCTTGTGGATTTGTACATACATGTGTCCTATATAATTTATTATTTATGTATTTTTTTAAAATCATGTTAGCCACTCTATTTTACACATTAGATTGAAAAAAAACAAAACAAGTTAATGTTTCTGTCCCTATATTATTAGGAAAGTGGTGGTTCAGCAAGGACCGATTATAGAGCCATCCAATTGGCCAAGAGCAAAAAGAAGGGAGGAACTGGCAGTCCTGGTAAGATATATGTGCATTGTTTAGAAAGATTAGCAGCATCTTAAATTCAGGATCTGGATAAGTTTTAGAAGCATTGCATTGTCCAGATACCAGAAAATGCCACGATGGTCAATATTAAATATAAGAAAGCAAGATCTTGTTGGCTTCTATAGAATTTAAATTATTAAAATGAATAATACAATGAATGAAGTATGTGAGATATTAAGTAGATGAAATGAAGGAAAATACACATTAAATTGCACATATCTTTATGTATGCATGTATCAGTCTCTTTCTCTATACATATATTGTATGCTTTCTAAACCTAGGGTTAGGATCCATTATTCTTTGTTCCGGTCTTCCCAAGACCAGGTGGTAGTTGCTATATACAGCAGCAATCATTAATGCAGTACATTATCCATAACTAATATGACAGTGAGACAGGTTGTGTGACACAATGTGTTATTCTGTCCATAGGTGTTTTCCCCGAAATGATGGTAATGGGTGGAGGTGGAAATAAATGCAGTCACCCTTTTGAGCAACACCTAATATTTGAATATATAATATATTTTGGTGCTGTCACCTGCCAGTCTCAGGCATGCTGGGACACATGTCGGTGCTACACTAACCTCAAGAGGACAGTATTGCATAGTGTGAGTCACACCGTGCACTAATAATATTGAAATAAATAGATCTGGTGTTATGTGTTGTGGTGATGCATACATTTGTCACAATTGCAGAAATGTTTCACTGCCAAATATGACGCCAATGCATTACAGTTTTTCCAACTGTATTGGGCTATATCTCATTTAGAGCACCAATTAAAATTTGCCACATAAAAGTACACGTTTGTTTATATAATTCCCATGGTATCACACAGTTATGTTTTTTTGCACAGCATGCGTGTTACTGTAGCTGTTAGCAACACCTTACAAATTACATGAGGTACTGTGCTAATCACTGCTGTAAGCGGGAGCAGGGGACTGGAAATGTGCTACACCAATGAATTAAAACCTTAAACCCTAATTAAGCCAGCCATGATATATCATTATGTTAGGGCTATTTAAATTTGAAGCATATTCATAATTTTCAAAATTTTGTTTTTAAGGATCGTCTCCTACACAGAAGAAAAGTAAAAGTACAAAGCCGAGCTCAACACTGCCTTCTGCTGGTGGCCGGTGTAACACTAATGTTGTTATGCCGAACGGAGGCCTTACATTACGAGATCCAGCAACCGGGACACAGTATGTTCAGATTCAGTTGCTACAGGTGAGTTTATTCACATGCTATGATCCAGGAGTGGGCCTGGATAGTTAAGGAGTGCCTTAACTATTGCTCATTCTTTGTGGCATATCCTATGATTCTTCCTTTCTGTAAATTATTTAAAAATCACCAACATATGCTGCAGTGCTGTACAACAGGTTGGCTAATAAATAAGTAGTTGCACCAAAACAAAATTGGCATACAGGGACAGAAGGTGTCGATGGCTCTTCTCAAATGAGCTTGCATTATGAGGGATCATTGTTGGAGATGTTCTCTGATTAAGGGATCAATAGCAAATCTTTGTTACATTTAGCTTTAAGTTTAATATGGTTTCCTTGTCATGCCTGGCAACAATCTTGATGATATAGTCTCTGCTTCTAAAGGTAAGGCAGGAAATCTAGAAAAAAGGAGGGGGGAGGGGGCAGCGGGGGTCGTATTTACTGAGGCTGGATCTCACTATGGAGTTGCAGCATTGATTCAAGCAATGCAACTCTGCAGCTGGCTAGCTCAGAGGTACATTTGAGAGGATATCCTTCATGCACGGTTGGTCCATGATAGTTGTATTGGGAATGGCAAAGTGTGTTCCAGCCTGTAGTTAGTTTAGCAGTGATTACTGCTCAAACAACTTACATTATTCTTAAGTGTAAAGGCAGCTGTCTTAAACTTGCATTACAATCTTCAAATCTGTTTGTAACTGATAAAAGAAAACAAGGACGTAGAGAACATTTGATTTCACCTGCCAATAAGAATCTGAGATGCTGACAATTCCAACTGTATAAGATAGAAGAGAAAGTTTGTCTGAACTCTCTTTTGATAGTATGTAAACATTTAACCTTTTAAATAAAATAAACAAATTGGTCTGCCTACTAAGCCTAATCTGTAATGCTACTTTTAACAATAAATGCTTAATATACACAGAATGTTTTTAAAAATAAATACATTGGAATAAAAAGAATATCGGCACTGAATGTAAGCTGTTTTTAATTGCTACATGGTTGTGCTTAGACACATGCTAACCATTTAAAAAAATTTGTTAATATTTTGTTTTATTTTTGTGTTCAGGATGATCCCCCAGGAGATGGGGATCTGTCATTCCAGCTGAGTTCCCAGTCTCCAGCTCCACATACTTCGCTCACTGTTGATCTGCCTGTTCACATTCTACAGGTACAAAGACCTATTTCCTCAAGTACAGATATAGGAACAAATGCTTGAGTACATGACTGAATTATAGTCTTGCCTGAACATACAGTGTAGCTTGCACATCTGTTTGTATATTCTGCATTGTACAGACAACCATGGCTACATTCTTCTGGTCACAGGCTGTCTGTTTATTTTGTTACTTAATGAAGCACCAAAACAACTTGAGCGCAACGATGTGTATAGATCATGACCCTACAGGCTCACTGCTCAATTCCATACCGTTAAGGAGTTAAATCTCTTTCACTGTTTATGCAATCCTAACCTCCCTACACACCTTAAAAAGAAAACAAAAGTCTAAATTGTGTAGCTTCACTTATTGTACTGTGTGTTTAACTTAGAATTGAACCATTGAAATATGAAATTAATACTATAATGAAAAAAATCTATGTATATAATTTTGAAGAGCAGGATTTTCCACATTTGCAGCTAGCTCTCCTCAGACCAGCAACATCTCTGTAGGGAATCTGATTTATTCTAAATGAAGTTGTTATGGTGCCAGGAGACCACCGGGCACACTCTTACATTCAGGGGTTAAACTGTTCTCCGGTTTAATCCCAATGTGCGCCTCCAGCACCGATCTCAACAAAAAGAAGAAACCTAGCTTTTTCAAGCCAGTTTTGTTAATGGAAAGTTCCTGATTGGCTGAGAGTGTCAACTGCCATTTCAGA
This sequence comes from Pelobates fuscus, assembly GCF_036172605.1. Classification (NCBI taxonomy): domain Eukaryota; kingdom Metazoa; phylum Chordata; class Amphibia; order Anura; family Pelobatidae; genus Pelobates; species Pelobates fuscus. The sequence goes on along the minus strand of NC_086323.1, from coordinate 101,475,970 downwards.
AGCCCGATGCCACATGGGGGACCTGAGGATCGGCGCTGGAGGCTCACATTGGGGTTAAAACCCATTTAAGAACGGTTTAACCCCTTATTGGCAAGAGGGCTTCCTGGCACCATAACTTAATTTATGTGACTTTGTTATGGTGCCTTTACTGTTCCTTTAACAACTGTATTCCATACATTTTACTTGGAGCGAGGGAGTATGGCTTCAATCTATGTTATAAGCGGCCCTGAATGTAATGTTGCATGTCATGTTACTGGTTCCTTTTTGTCTATCTCACTATATACTTCTATCTAATTTATTGTGTCTCATTGTAGGAGCCTCACACGTCTACAGAGGATGACACAGCCTGTGATAACTCTCAGTTTACTGGCAGCACAATAAACTTGCAGGATTTGGAATAACTGACCACAATGTGCGCAGGAAAAGCTTTGAACTGTTTAGGACAAGCCAGTGATATTCAGGGTTTTGTTTTTGTTTTTCGATCGGGGTAGGCTCGCTGCCATTTGGCTCACTGCCACTTTGTACAGTAGGAGCCAGTCGATCTGATAATGCTGGAGCAATGGCCCTGATGCCCGATTTTAAGCTTGCTTTTTAGATGGCATGTGATATTTGCACTATGTTTATTTGCCTCTGTCTTTTGCCTCGGAGCCTCCCACTGGGACCTAGCAAGATTTCTAAAGGAATAAGTCTGCTTTCTTCCTCTTTACACTGAAGCAAAGGATTTGAGTGACTTACAAAAGAGTTCTTTTTCCCATGTTTGCCAGAGTAGGAGGAGCAGAAAAGCCACAGGATTTCAACATTGGTTATGGACTACTAAATATTTGGATGCCTGTGAAGGATCTGTGTGTTGGGAAATCCCTGTATCAGGAGCCTTTCATGTAATCGTGATTCTGATCATTTTTTTAAATTGTGCCGATATTCTGAACTTATGTTGCTGTTTTATGATTAAAACCAGGATTGATACGGTCCACCTACCTCTGGGGTAAATTTAATTTTATACCTCACACAGTAATGATAGGTGTGCCTACAGAGCCAATATGTTTGTGGAGGAAACACATTGGAATTATAGAATCAAGACAAGAACTTTGCTTACATTCATTTGTAAAATATAATTGCATTTATTTATTTGCAGGAGTATTTTTTTTTTATATATATATATCACCCAGTTTGATGGGTGTTTTTTGTAAGTGTATATAACAAATGTGTGTGCTTGCAAACATAACTATTCATATGTAGATGGAAAGTTCCAATCTGTGACTAGTGTGAAAAAAAGAAAGGGGGGGGGGGGAGAGGGGGAGAAAAATCTATGAGGAGTTTTTCTTTTTATCTTTATTGCTTTGTAGAACTTTGTGTGTATGTTTATATAATGTGTGTCAGAGTATTCACTAAAGTGTGAATTGTCAGTAATTCAAAGTAAATTTCAGATTTAAAGCCGTACTAAAACAATATCCGATTTGAAATGTCCATGTTAAAACCTTTTGAAAGAGAGAGTGTGTATAAAATATAAATAAACCATTTGTATATACTTTTTTGGTTGTGTTCTGGTGAATGAAATCTAAAATTGATTTGTTACTTTGTAAACATGTTTAATGTATTTAACATGCATATATGAAAATGTATTAATATTTACCATAATTTTCTTTTCCTGTTCATAGGCCATGGCAGCACGACAGTGGTTAGCTCCTCCCTATCCCTAATTTACACATTAATTAAAATAAGGGTCCAAATACCCTCCTCTTCCCCCTTAGTCTTATAAGCAATATCCCAAGATGGGATCTTTGTGCAGCCATGGCCTATGACCTGAAAAAGAAAAGTATGGTAAATATGAATACATTTTCATATCCATGGCAGCACAACAATGGGTATTACCCAGCAATAACAAAAAACTCAGACTCCAAATTAGATAATGCAAGTGTATTGGCACAATCCAACCAAAACGTGACAATCACTGCAAATAAATCAAACTTATAAGTTAGATGAAGAAATAACATTTTCATCAAATTGACCAGCCTTTACATCTGTTTGATGTCTTATGGAAGTATTTGATGAAGACCAAGTAGTTGCCTTGCAAATTAGTTCTAGGGATTCTTTTGCCTCTGCTGCTTAGGATGAAGACAGGGATCGTATAGAATGAGCCTTAAGACCTTCAGGGACCATCCTCTTAAATGCTTTGTAGGCTCTGTCTACCCTGAAAACGGTTATGAATCCCCACAAGTATTATATCCCCGGATGATTGAGGAAGGGGGACTCCCACTGGCTCTTAGATAGCAATGGATCCTTTAGATGTCTCGTAGTTTCCCTCAAAAGAGCGCTCTCGTTGGGAAAAGGGAAAGGACCAGGATGGAAGGTGACCAGGCCAAGGTGGTACTTGTGGCCGAGTTGGAGTTCAAGGGAAAACAAAGGGACTTCCTGCTGAAGCTTTTGGGACATTCCGCCACAAGGTTTAGAAAGAGGGGCTTACTGGGTCCACGTGGAGTGGAAAGTAACAGAGTGCCAGGGTAGTGCTATAGTCTTTCAGGGATGATTTGGACTATCCGCCACAACTGCTGTCATGAAGCTGGCTATATCCATGTCAAAAGCCCACTTGTGGTTGGCAAGTGCTGAAATATGGACTTTTAAAATATTGTAACTTAGTCCTGTCTAAGCTGAATTACAGAAATTCCAGAATATATTTAATAGATGGATTCTGAATATCTATTTGTCTAGGCATTGCCCGCGAAGAAAAGACATCCCAAACTCTGTAATATGTGGCTTAAGTAGACTTTAAAAAAAAAAAAAAAAATCTTGCCTGTTAAAGTGTCTCAACTGCTTGGGAAAAACCTTTGTTTCTTAGCCCTTTATTTCAATTTTCATGCCATCCGGTTTAGGATTGCTGAATCTGGGTGAAGAACTGGACCTTGTTGCAGTAGGAATGGAACTTTTGGGAGGTGCCATGGGTCTTCCTGGCAAAGATTCATTAGGCGTGGAAATCATGGTCTACGTAGCCAGAATGAAGCTATGAGTATAATGGATGCTTTCTCTTACATTCGTCTCCATAGAAGGGAAGAGATGAGTGGAGTTGAAGGGAATGCATATCCTAGGTTGAATTGCCATCTGCACGACCGTGCATCTCTGCCTATGTCTTGGTGATCCAGGCTTTTTGAGAAGAAGCCCTTCATCCTCCTTTTGCTGCTCGTTGCCATTAAGTTATTTGAGGATGTGCCTATTACTTTATCATCTGGAATATCGGTTGGGTCAAGAATTCTGTATTCCAGGAAGATGTATGGCTTTCATACCTGCCAGATTTGCTTGTACCCAGGTCATAAGAGGTCTCATTATCTTCATCATTCTGTGACTCCTTGATGGTTGATATACATTACAACTGTGGCATTGTCTGTCCTGATTTTGAGCCATTTGTGAACAAGAAGCTCTAGTCTAGTAGATTGGAAGGTGTATTTGCTGTAAAGAATGTCAATTTTCCTTGAATATATTTGTTCTGAAGATGGGCTCCCTATCCCCATTGGCTGCCATCTATAGTTATTACAGTCCAAGGAATGTTCCCTAGGGAAAATTCTCTGAATGGGATTTTTTTTTATGTGCAGCCACCACATCGGGGATTGGTGAACGTGAGAAGGAATGCAGATCGGTTGCAAGAGGTTACCGGATTTGAATTGGCAAAGGAAATTGTCCTGAAAAGTTCTAATTCTCTATTGTGCTTACCTTGTCAGGCATATAGAAGAGGATATGGAGCCTAGTAGACTCATGGTCTTTTCTGCAAAAGTTACACTGGATGCCATCATGCCTTTGACTTTCTTTAATCTCATACCTCTTTTTGGTGACTGCTGTACCATGCCTTTGGAAGTGTTGAACAGGGCTCCCAAGTATATCCTGTTCTGAGATGGGGCTAGTTGACTTTTGCTTATGTTGCTTTTCCAACCATTATGCCGAAGGCATTGCAGACATGTGTCTGTAATTCAGAAAGGTTTCTTTGTTTTCTGCTAGGACTAAGATGTCATCTGGACAATGGTACTGCACATACATTACCCCTGTGGCTGCAAGAAGTAACTCCACCTGTGGCAGCCTCATATGGGGTGTCATCAACCAGCCCTGAGCTAGACTTCCGGGCTGGCTCGTATTATTCTGTGCAATTTGTTGTCTGTTTTTTTGCAGGGTGCCGTTCTTTAAAGGACCACTATAGTGCCAGGAAAACGACCTGTGGCGTTGAAGGGGGAGGAAGGGGTTAATCCATTACCTGTTTTCCCCCGCTGGGCTCCCTCGGCGCTGGGACTCTCCTCCCTCTTCTTCCGTCATTGGCTGAATGCACATGAGCGGCAAGAGCCGCGCGCGCATTCAGCCAGTCTCATAGGAAAGCATTATCAATGCTTTCCTATGGACGCTGGCGTCTTCTCACTGTGAAAATCACAGTGAGAAACGCCTCTAGCGGCCGTCAATGAGACAGCCAGTAGAGGCTGGATTAACCCTAAAGTAAACATAGCAGTTTCTCTGTAACTACTATGTTTACTGCAAAAAGGGTTAAAACTAGCTGGACCTGGCACTCAGGCCACTTCATTAAGCTGAAGTGGTCTGGGTGCCTATAGTGGTCCTTTAATTAAAATCGGTCATCTGATTCTCCCAGCCAATGTATGGCATCTGCTTAGGCTTCCAGCTTCTACAGCTATCAGAGTAGAGTGTAGATTTGTGTGAACCAAGAATTCTACTTCGAGACACCAGTTCAGCCTATGCAGTCTCACCTAAGCAGTGTTTTTAGTTATAATTCATTGTAAACAATCAGCTAAAGGGTTAAACCAGGTATTAACCGGTTCACTGGTTTTAAGTTAAGGCAGAGCATTAAAAAAGGTAAGATAAAAAAATATTTTTAAGACAAAGAATGCTACAAAGTTGCAACACACTTTATTTAAACCGCATATAGATAATACATGTGTGCTTGTCTTATGCATGAAAGTACTGAAAGTGCAGAACTTTGAATACCATTAATCCCCCTGTTGAGCAGACATATCTAGCATATGCACAGTTTAACTTGACATAAATAAAGGTACACAATAGAGACGTGAATTTCAGTTTTACAGTGGTCTGGGCTGAACCAGAATACATGCACCTTCTCTAAAGTGATTTTTGTAATTTTTTTTCTTTGTTCTTGTTAAGTGTGAGCCTCCCACAATGTTCTTACATTTTATGTCACATAGCTACTGGCTGTAAATAATCAGACCTTCCAGAAAATCTAAATAGAACAATACTGGCAAAAATTACATTTATTTCTAAGACCGTTATTTCTTAACATAAAAGGGACTATGTTCCCAATGTGTTGTTTTAGTCAGCAGAATATCATTCACTTTATATTAAAAAGAAAAAAGGACCAATTTGAGTAAAAGAATGTGGAAGATAAACAGACTAACGCAGTAATTACATTGTGCCCGTAAGGCAGCAACTTACATTGTTGCAAAAACAGCAGCAGCAGCATTTGAGTTATAGAAATGTACATAATGCTGTAGCTTTAAGGAGACTTAAGATCAGTGTTAGGCGGGTTAGCAATAAAGGGACTTAGAGCTGCATAGTTGGGATTTGCCTGGTTAAGAATGGTAGCAGGTAGACTCCAATTAATTGCCCTTTAACCTGGCTGCCCTTTATGTTTGTCAAGCTGGGCACCATTATTTTATTAGGTGTGAAAGCTGCGATAGAGTGTTTTTCATTGTTAGAATAGCATTGCATCTTAACAATTATACTCTCCTCATCACCACCTGTCTTTATATGTTTTATCCTTTTTTCCTTGCAGCACATTTCAATACCCAAGTGCTGCGAGGCTAACAAGGCATTTGCCTTGGACGGCATTTTCCAAGGGGCAGCAAAAGCCACCACCACAAATGCCCAGGCTATTGCCTTGTTAGCCTCGTTTTATGGGGGCCCAAAAGTTTTGGACACCCCGGGGCAGGTAGCCATTTGTTTTCCGAGCGGCGGGGGAGCATTTTCTCATGAGCTCTTCCTGCACAGCTACCTTGCGCGACCCACAGTGATGCCAGGAGCTGGAATATGACGTTACTCCGGCTCCACCCTGCAGCGCGCGAGGGAGCTGAGCAGGGAGATTACATCTCCCTCGCTGACAGCTTAGCGCGGCCACCCGCCTGCATGCACGTTAGCGCGCCTTCCTACCCTGCAGCCCCACTGGCCACATGTGACCCCAGGTAAAAAAAATCCACCCATCTATTCCAAAAGTAGGGAGGCTGGGTGAATTTAAATTTAAAAAAAATAACAATAATTGTGTGTGTGTGTGTGTCTTAGTGAATGTGAGTGTGTGCGTATCTGTCAGTGAATGTGAGTGTGTGCGTATCTGTCAGTGAATGTGTGTGTGTGTGTGTGTGTGTGTGTGTGTGTCTGAGCGATTGTACGTGTCTGTCAGAGTGTGTCTGAATGATTGTATGAGTCTGTCAGATTGTGTCAAATCAGTGTGTGTGTGTGTGTATGTCGGTGTATCTGAGAGTGTGTGTCTGTCAGTCAAAATGTGTGTTAGTTAACAGGAAGAGGGGTGTCCTTGGCAGGAAGGGGGGGGGGAATTTAAATTAGGGGGTACCCGAGATCTGTCATGCCTAGGGCAACACCAATCCAAAATATACCACCGCTGCCATTTTCTTCTCCTCTGTCCATGATGTCTGCAGTTTGCCCCTTTTGTAGGATTCTTTTGAATAATGGATTGTGGGCAAATTAGCTTAGTAAATGAAATGGAATTTGCTTAAGCTCCATCTATTGCCAAAAATAGATGATCACGCTCCCCACAGTAAAAAGTTGGCCTTAGTTTTTCTTATGTATAATTCAACTATAGTGAATTAAAAAAATAAAATCAATGATCTACCCCCAAACTGACCATACCCGACTACCTAACCTGCTTAATATTAATAAGGTGCATTGTTTATTATGCCTCACCACTGTATTAATATGATATTGGAACTGCTGTTGGGGCAAGGAGAGCAATGTTAATGTGTTTTACCTTTGCACCAAAAATAAAGAATAAAAAAAAAAAAAACAATGATCTAGGACAGAAAATACATTTATTTAAAAGCAAAACCTGTAAACTAACAGTGATGCTTTAAGTTTTTGGCAACCATAGACAGAAGAGTGAGTTGTGCAGCAGGTATCGTTACTGTTACTAACTCCACTCACCGCACGCTAAGCCTGAAGCCAGTAGAGAGTTCCACGAAGTTATAGTCTATTATCTGCTACCTGCATGCATGGCCGCCATCAGGGCATGACAACCGCAACGGTTGTCATGGGCCCGGCGGTCCTGGGGGGCCCGGACTGCTCAAGTCGTCCGGGCCCCACATTCAGTGGTTACATACCGGGTCGCAGGGGGCCCTGCGACCCCGGTATGTACCCACTGGGCCAGCCTCTTCTCCTGGGGGGCCCAGTAGCCGGTCACCTCAGGGCCCCCCAGAGGCTGGCCCTGCTGACAACCGGCGGGCGCGCGAGGGAGCACTCTCCTCTGAGTGCTTCCTCTTCAGCTCCCTCGCGCACCGTACTGATGCCGGCATCAGTACGCGGCGCGCGAGGGAGCTGAAGAGGAAGCACTCAGCCAGGGAGAGTGCTCCCTCGCGCGCCCGCCGGGTGTCAGGGAGAAATTTGAGTGAGTGGGGGTGGGGGAGAGGGAGGGAGAAATTTGAGTGAGTGGGGGAGAGGGAGGGAGAAATTTTAGTGAGTGGGGGTGGGGGCGGGGGAGCGGGAGGGAGAAATTTGAGTGAGTGGGGTTGGGGGAGAGGGAGGGAGAAATTTGAGTGAGTGGGGGTGGGGGAGAGGGAGGGAGAAATTTAAGTGAGTGGGGGTGGGGTGGAGGGAGAAATTTGAGTGAGTGGGGGTGGGGGAGAGGGAGGGAGAAATTTGAGTGAGTGGGGGAGAAGGAGGGAGAAATTTGAGTGAGTGGGGGTGGGGGAGAGGGAGGGAGAAATTTGAGTGAGTGGGGGGGGGAGAGGGAGGGAGAAATTTGAGTGAGTGGGGGGAGAGGGAGGACATTTGAGTGGGTGGGGGTGGGGGGGAGAGGAAGCAAATTTGAGGGGGTGGGGGTGTGGGGGGGAGAGGGAGGAAATTTGAGTGAGTGGGGGGGAGAGGGGGCAGAGATTGACATCCATCACACACACACACAATGCACCCCTTGCACACAGAAAAACACACAATGCATTACACACAGACACACATACACAAGCAATGCATCCCTTACACACAGCAACACACAATGCACCCCTTCCACACACTCAGTGCATCCCTTACAGACACACACACTGCATACCATACATACACAAACTCACCTTGCAGCCCTTACACATACAAACACAGATTCACACAATGCATTCTTTACACACATCAGGACATCCCCCCCCCCCCCCACACACACACACCCCTGTGAACAAACTCATTGGTGGAACATGAAGGTGGACCCTGGGACCCAGACCTTGAGCTGTGTAAAGGGCCCTCAAAAAATGGAGCTGCTTCCCGTTCTCCCAGAACATTGATTTTTGTGACCACAGTTACAAACCGCCTCCAGAGAGCCTGTTCTACACCAGACCAGTGGAGCCAGATGGCAGCTGAAGCCCATCATCATCCTCATCTGGTTGTAAGTAGGCAATCTAGTATATTATTCGTGGCACTAATCTCTAATTTACCTCACATTAAAGGGACACTATAGTCCCCAGAACACTGCAGCTTAATGTAGTGGTTCTGGTGTCTATAGCCTGTCCCTGCAGGTCTTTTATTGTAAACACGGCGGCACTGCAGCACTGTGTTAGTTAACATGGCAGATCATATGGGTGGGGCACTGTGATGTCACATGGGGGGCGGCAAACTTTACTTTTGCCTAGGGCGGCAAAAATCTTTGCACCGGCCCTGCAGACACTGCATCCCTGTGGGCGGACTCGGGGGGGGAGCTGTGTCAGGGGCCCCAAAATTTCTGATGGCAGCCCTGCCTGCATGACATGCAATCAGCCCCGAAGGAGCAAGAGGGCAGCATTATCATTTCCCAAAACACGAGACACTAGTGACAACAGAAAGCCCCTTTCTGAGTAAAGTTAGCATAGGTAGGGTGAATAAAGTTGTGCATGTGTGTGTTTGCATTTGTCCATGGATGTCTGCGTGTTTGTGTCTGCATGAGTTTTACAATCTATGTGCACAAGAATGCATATGTTTGCTATAGTGTGTCTATTGTGCTAGTGGGTATCTCTGAGCAAGTTTATACCTTTGTTTGTGCATCTGTGTTTTCTTTATGTCTGTGTGTGAGATTGTGTTTGTATGGCAAGTTATGCATGAATAAATCTGTATGCAAAATTGTCTACTTGATTATATGTAAATTGCTACCTATGTATGTGGTGCTAATCCGATGTGGATGAGGGGGGCTTGCAAAATTGTTAGGATGGTTGGCCTTTACCTTAAACCTCTCCAATCCAAACACCCCTTTATTCTAATCTTTACCTTAAGTATCTAATAATACTGCCTCAACGCTAATCCTAAGTCTCTCCAACACTTACAGTATGTTTAACTCTTTATAAATCTTATCATTTGACACAGCGCTCTTTTAATTGCTGAATTGTTCTTAGCGTGATGCTGTGACATAATGATTGCAGTGTCTTTAATGCGTCAGTCTTTTTATCTGGAATACGTTTATTCACTAAACACCAAATAGAAGTGAAATGAACTCCAAATTGTAAAATTCAGACAAAAAGTACTAAGTTTGATAAACACTGTAACTCCACTATAGTCTCAGATTATTGGTTTGACCCTAAAACGTTTTGTCTCAATTTTGCAGTGTGGATTCCAAATCACTAATATTCAGTGTTTAGTTAATTAACTAGCATGATGTTTTACAGAAAGTAGTCAAACTGTTTTAGTACATTTCAACAACTTTGGTTTCTTGGGTACCTACGCCATATTAAGTCAGGTGGGTCTGTAGAATAAACCTATGCTGATGCAGGAGTGCATTCACTGGCTGAAAGCACTCAGATCATGGTCTCAGATAATGTTTTCAATCCTAAATTGTCCATGCTTTGCTTTAAGGAACAACCATTATGCTCCCTCAAAAGCAAGACCAGATGCAGGGGAAGTGGCCAGAAGTGCCCAGCCAGACCCAGGTAAGGTGTCACTATGTAATTTAGAGTGACACTACAGGCACCCAGACCACTTCATTGCATTGAAGTGGTCTAGGTGCAATGTCACTGTCCCCTTATCCTTGCAATATAAAACATTGCAGTTTCAGAGACTAGGGTTAAGACTGCCTCTACCAGGGTTTAACTCCATGAAAGGACAATGGATGTCCTCACACTTTGCTTGAGGATGTCCAGTGTCTTCTAAATCCCCCTATCCAATGCTTGCCTGTGGGGAAGGCTAATGCGTGTGGGCACTTGCCAAGCATTAGGTTCCTCCCATCGGCTGACGTCCAGAAAGACGACAGATCCAGCACCGAGGGACTTTGGCACTGGAAACAGGTAAGTGACTGAAAGGGTTATTTACACCTTTCCTGGACGGGGGCTTTGGAGGCAGCGGAATGCTGTAGTGTTAGGGATTGAGTTTTGTATTCGTAACACTAGTGGTCCTTGAACAATTTTACTACTTAAGGATGGTACCAGCAGTAGTGGTTATGGAGCTTGGAATATTTCTTTGAGTGAATGATTCTGAGTGCTGATTGCCCAGGAGGGGTCCTGGCCTGGTTAATAATGGTGGAGGTAAGTTACATTCCTTACATATTCATGTCCATTTCCATTCCATACGAGCAGGTCACATTGTACATCTGGACCCTGTAAGACAAAACTAGCTGAAAAAAAGCAAAGCTTCTTCCTTCTCCTTGTCTATTATGTCCTGGTCTTTATCGAGCTTGAGTTTCAGGGCTGGTGGATCAGAGCGAGCCATCAATTTCCTCCCAGTCTGTAACATAAAACAAAAGCAAATAGCATGTTTCTATCAACCATACATTTGTATGTAAAATCATAATAATTTTACACAGGGCGGTGTTGATTTAGGGAAAAAGACTCAATTCTACTGCCAAATACTTAACCTATAGCTATAGAAATAATTGGAAAGTTAAGGGTTAATCTTAAGGCCATTGTGTTTTAGCTAACATTTAAAAGTACATAAATAAATTCAACCTGAACTTAAATTCTAACATTAAGGAATATTATTATTCTAACCCTAAAGTTAGGGTTAATGCTAAACGCTAAAAACTAACAAAAACTCAATATCTTGCCTTTCGGTAAATTCCCGCTCACATCTCAAATTAGTTTTTGCTCACTTGTGCCTTTACAGAGTGAACCAGTTCCAAGGCACATCAGACTCATCCCACCCATAACGGCAGTCCAGAACAGAAAGACCGGCAAGTTCTCTCTGCACAAGAAATACAGCAATCCCGGGCAATTGTTTCAGCCTTTTTTGGGCCTCATCAGTGAGGTGTAGCTGATACCACCCCAAGCACAGTGAGCACTGTGTCTACATCTGGATTACCCTTTTAACTTGGGAAGAGCCAAGTTAATGCATTGCAACAAAAACAGAGAATATGAAAATTCTGAGAATGAACAAATGCTTAGAGAAACTCAGTAGAGATATAACGATGTAAAAATATTCCCTTTCATGACAGGAATTTTGTTGCAGGCACAAGTGCACTTTTCGGGTACTATAATGTATTTGATCCCCTGCTGATTTTGAGCGTTTATCCACTGACAAAGAAATGATCAGTCTATAATTTTAATGGTAGGTGTATTTTAACAGTGAGATACAGAATAATGAGAAAAAAAAATCCAGAAAATGTTAATGTGTTTTACCTTTGCACCAAAAATAAAGAATAAAAAAAAAAAAACAATGATCTAGGACAGAAAATACATTTATTTATTTTACCTTTGCACCAAAAATAAAGAATAAAAAAAAAAAAACAATGATCTAGGACAGAAAATACATTTATTTAAAAGCAAAACCTGTAAACTAACAGTGATGCTTTAAGTTTTTGGCAACCATAGACAGAAGAGTGAGTTGTGCAGCAGGTATCGTTACTGTTACTAACTCCACTCACCGCACGCTAAGCCTGAAGCCAGTAGAGAGTTCCACGAAGTTATAGTCTATTATCTGCTACCTGCATGCATGGCCGCCATCAGGGCATGACAACCGCAACGGTTGTCATGGGCCCGGCGGTCCTGGGGGGCCCGGACTGCTCAAGTCGTCCGGGCCCCACATTCAGTGGGTACATACCGGGTCGCAGGAGGGATTTTGTCCCACTCCTCTTTGCAGATCCACTCCAAGTCATTAAGGTTTTGAGGCTGACGTTTGGCAACTCGAACCTTCAGCTCCCTCCACAGATTTTCTACGGGATTAAGGTCTAGAGACTGGCTAGGCCACTACAGGACCTTAATGTGCTTCTTCTTGAGCCACTCCTTTGTTTCCTTGGCTGTGTGTTTTGGGTCATTGTCATGCTGGAATACCCATCCATGACCCATTTTCTTTCTTTTTTTTTTTTTTTTTATAAATTCTTTTATTACATTTTTTCTCAATTATACACAAAAAAGAAAGAAAACAAAAAAAAACGACACATCCAAGACACATATATCAACATAACACAATTATGCCATTAATAAGTGTGTTCTATTCCTCATGGGTTATCACATCAATATACCGTATATACTCGAGTGTAAGCCGACCCGAATATAAACCGAGGCCCCTAATTTTACCCCAAAACACTGGGAAAACTTAATGACTCAAGTATAAGACTAGGGTGGGAAATGCAGCAGCTACTGGTAAATTTCTAAATAAAATTAGATCCTAAAAAAATGATATTAATTGAATATTTATTTACAGTGTGTGTATATAATGAATGCAGTGTGTGTGTATGAGTGCAGCGTGTGTGTGTATGAGTGCAGCGTGTGTGTGTATGAGTGCAGTGTGTGTGTATGAATGCAGTGTGTGTGTGTGTGTGTGTTGCAGAGCCTTGGTGGGGGGTGGGCATTTTTATTATTTTTTTATTATTTTAATAATTTTTTTTGTTAAATTATTTTTTATTTTTGTATTTTTTTAAATTATTATTATTTTTATTAATTTTTTCGTCCCCCCTCCCTGCTTGATACATGGCAGGGAGGGGGGCTCTCACTCCCTGGTGGTCCAGTGGATGGGCACTGTGTAGGAGGGGGCTGGCAGAGCTCTTACTTACCTCTCCTGCAGCTCCTGTCAGCTCCCTTCTCCTCCGCGCCGGTCCGTGCAGCTCCCTCTGCCAGTTAACACTGTAAGTCTCGCGAGAGCCGCACTATGACCCCGCGGCTCTCGTGAGACTTACACTGGGAGCTGACAGAGGTGCTGAACGGACCGGCGCGGAGGAGGAGGGAGCTGACAGGAGCTGTAGGAGAGGTAAGTAAACTCTCTGCAGCTCCCACAGCCCCCAGTCTGTATTATGGCAATGTAAATTACCATAAAATTACCATACAATTGACTAGAGTATAAGCCAAGTTGGGGTTTTTCAGCACAAAAAAATTGCTGAAAACTCGAGTATATAAGGTATACAAAAAATAAAAACCAACAGAGTTTCTGTGAAACCGAGAGAGGAGAGGGGTATAAAAATGCTCAGGGGTATATTTGCCGGTATTTACATCTATTTTGAGCTTAGGCCTTTTGTATTTTTGTTAGCCATGCTTGCCACACCCTGTCTTTTTGGAGCATTCAAGAACAGGATGCTTAAATCTCTTTCCATCCTTAGCTGTAAAAGCAATTGAGCTTTAATTAGCTCCCATGATAATTCTTGTGTTTTTTTCCAGTTGCGTGTGAGTATAATCTTATATGCAATAAAACAATGTATAATAAAGCTCTCATTATTTTGTAATCCACAACCCATTTTCAATGCCCTGGCTGAGGGAATGAGGTTCTCACCCAAGATTTGATGGTACATGGCCCTGTCCAAAACACCCCCAAAGCATAATGTTTCCAGTAGAATGGTTATACAAAAAAATGGGATTCCATTTAATGATTATCAAAAGATATCATCTTGTAGTCCTTCCTTGAAAAAACACTCCAAGCATCATAATTGTTCTACAATTTGAATTCCTAGAATGGGGGGCACCAGGGCATTCCTGGTTTCAGCTTGATGTAGTGACTATGGTGCTTGGAATGTTCCTTTTATTTAGGTAGGGTAGCACATAAACCCAGTGTGCATCTAATCTGATTTGCTAAAGGTGGTTTCTTGGAGACACCCACCAGGTCTCCAGCTCCACAACAACCACAGCCTGAAGATCTTGTGTCTGGTTGGACCTTTTGACTTTCTCTACTCCAAACAGAATATATCGAACCCTGTTAGAAAAAGGCGCTAAACAGTAATTTGACATTTAAGACTCTCTGGTTTAGCTATTTTGGACCAAGACAAGACAAATCCAATGGAATGAGCTGGTCCAATATTTCTGCTGTGACAATACTCACTGTTTTTTTGGGATCAGCCTGTGCTCTTTGTAGTGCCTTGCGCAGCCTTTCCTCCTGGTGGAGCTTCTGCTGTTTAATCTTCTCCTCTCTCAGCCTGGGGCAAAACAAGGAAAAAAACAACTTTTTTTAGGAGTTAGTCAAGATAAGAATACATGTATTTTGATGAAATAAAACCATTAAACTGCTCTCACTGGCTCCCGGGTTGTTTTCAGGACCCTTGTGTATTAATTGAGAGTTAGCCCATTGCAATGCTCGCTACCGGAATAACAGTATGTACTTGCTCCACACCTCAGTCTTCTCTCTTTCTCTTTGGCCTTCTCTGCAACTTCAATCCTATCCTTGGGGATCACCTCAATGTTATCCAGTAGCTCCTCCAACTGGTGCTCAATTATCATTAGCATCTGAAGGGCATTGAGGTTTCCTCTGTTCTCTCCAATGCAGGCCTGATATACATCTTCCACCTTTTTGCTGAGAGATGCCAGCATGTTGTCCTATGGAAAGAATAAGTGTTAGATGACTTACATGCCCAGAGTCAAATCCACACACTGTTCCATGCCTGTACTACTTACTCCTGCCTTCTCGCACCCTTCGAAATCTAAAGTTTAAAAAATAGTCAATTGTTCACTGTAGTTCTTTCAGATTCTCTGCAACGGACTGTCCTAAATGTTAGCTTTGGCTTACAGCAGGGCTCAACATTTTAACTTGCTACTAGGCATTGGCAAGTACAATTTTAGCCCTGTTAAGGGACGTGATGATGTGAGGTGGGCAAGCTGAGGTGACGTCAGGGAAGGAGGAGGTCAGCCACGAGAAACGCTGGAATGCTGGAAGCATGGGGTATGAACAATTATAGAGCAATAAATGAATCCTTAGTTAGAGGCAAACATTTTCCTGACGACCTGGCTTGCTAGGAGGATAGAGAGCAGACAGAAGTGACCACAGAAGTCTACAGCCTCAACATTTTTAAACTTCTAAATAAGACTTTGTTGAAACGAGTAGGGAGAGGAGCAAAAGGATTCGAGGCAATATCAATGCTCCAACCGCGTTAGAGAGTGAGAGAGGAAGAAAAGGAATCGGAAGTTTCTGCTGAACTCCGAGATAAGCGGATGCAAGGCCGAGACTGGAAAAAGGAATCCAAACAGTTAATGGAAAAAGAGAGAAGTGATAAAAACAACATAAACAGAGGGAGCGCATTGAGTAATCTCTTATAAAAAGGTGACTGGTGAAAAGATTACTAAAGGTCACTAAAAGAACCTATATATATATATATATATATATATATATATATATATATATATATATATATATGTATATATATATATATAAAACACAAAGGAACTCAAGATAAAGAAGTGTGGGAAAAGACAGTGAAATTACAGTGTGCCATCAAACATGTAAATAATGTGTAACTATATGAGCTCAAGCAAATAAGGATTAATTGAAAAAACTAAACTAAAAACAAACAAACTACAAATATATCTCTGGCCTTTTTTTTTTTTTACAAAAATCTCTTTTTCCATACTACAATCTACTAAGAGATACATCTTGTATATCTGCAGAAAACCTACCTGCCACCTTGTCTGGATGTATATAGTTTTGGGGATATAGTTATTTTGATTATTTTGTGGTTTAAAAAAATAAATAAATAAAAAAGAGGGAGTGATGAAAACGTGCTTAAAAACGATTGACAGTGGAAAAACCACTACCTTTCAGTTACAGAGAAATTGTTTTTTACTGGATAATCCTTAACTATCAGCTATCTGAAGAGATATATATTAGATCCTTCTGGACTATGACTACTATAGTACTTAAGTTGTGCTGTAGTACATAAAACAACCAATAAAGGACAATTGATAATTGATACCATCTCTTAGCACAGTCTAAAGAGAAATATTAAAGGGACACTATAGTCACCTGAACAACTTTAGCTTAATGAAGCAATTTTGGTGTACAGAACATGCCCCTGCAGCCTCACTGCTCAATCCTCTGCCATTTAGGAGTTACATCCCTTTGTTTATGAACCCTAGTCACACCTCACTGCATGTGACTTGCACAGCCTTTCATAAACACTTCCTGTAAAGAGAGCCCTATTTAGGCTTTCTTTATTGCAAATTCTGTTTAATTAAGATTTTCTTATCCCCTGCTATGTTAATAGACATAGAAAGAAGAAAAAAAGAAAGGAAATCTACATCTGATAAATAAAGGGGGAAAAAAAAGATGGCACCAAAAAAAAAGGCAGATTCCAAGAATGCCCAAAAAAATAAAAAACATTAACAAAGAATAAAAATCACAAAATAAATCACTACTGACATATTATGCATCACCAATTGTAGAAGAAAAAATTATCTCAAGAAGAAGAATAAGCTCACCAACAAAACAAACAAATAACGAGCTTACAGGAGAAAAAGAAGCACAAGTCTATAATACTGATGGAGAAAGACCAGTTGTGCCTGAGGACCCCCAAAAGCGAGAAGAAATCTCAAAAGAATTTCAGATAAAAATTCTAGAAGAGCATAGAGACTCTATAAAAAAAAAAAAGAAATTATAAATTATCTTAATTAAATGAAAGAAGAAATAAAACTATTATATAAAAAAAATTCAGGAAAATCAAGATAAAATTGAATTACCGGTAATCATATTTGATATGTCCAAACAACAAGACGTACAGGAAAATACAAATAAAAAACTAATTGAGATGGAAAGAAAAATCGCGGATCCCGAAGAAAGATCAAGAAAAAACAATATGAGAATTAGAGGAGTTCCGGAAGAAATCAAAATTAATGGTACCCGCCAGGGATGTCCTTTAGCTCCCATGTTATATGATTTATCACCGGAACCTTTTGCCCAGATAATTAGAGAGAATGAAGATATAAAGGAATATCAAATTGGGACTAAGAACTTTAAAATATCATTGTTTGCAAAATTGCAGATGATGTTCTACTTACATTGGGGGAACCACAGGGGTCAATGGAAGCATCTGAACGAGATTGAAGCTTAATCGTAAATGTCTTACTATAGTGTTAATTTAAATATATCGCAGGTCCTAGTGTTGAATTTAAGCTCTGAAGAAAATACTAATTTAAAATACAATCTGCAATGGCTAGATAATACTCTTAATTATTTAGGGATAAAAATAGCATACTCCAAAAAACCTATTATGGATTCAAACTATATTACACTATTAAAGGAATTTAAAAAATAAACTTAATGGGTGGAAAAAAGAGTAGGTCTAGGAGTGCCTGATATCAATAAGATCTATGATTCAATTTCATTCTCTCATATTTCAAAATGGTTTAGATCAAATGGAGATTATCAATGGTTGAGCATAGAAAATGAATCACTAAAGACAAAGGGTGTCCGAAATATTATTTGGGCCAAAAGAAAATTAAAATTCAATATGATGAGTCCAATAGTTAGAGATCTGAGTGTAGCATGTAAAATTTACATTATAGGTATCTGAATCTATGGGATTTTAATATTTTTATGCCAGTGATACTTTTGGAGAATATGTTGGGTAATATCAAATTAAAAATTTGGAAAGATAAAGGAATAGCATATCTTTATCAGTTGATTTAAAATAATAAGGTAAAACTGTTTGATACAATTCAAAACATTTACGATATTCCTTCGAGTGGATTTTATAACCATATATAAAATAAAAACTAGTAGATTGATTATGAATATTGCGGATGAAAAAGTAAATTTTAAGGTATATCCAACCATAAAAAAATTGATTAATTACTTAAATTTAAAAGTAGAAGAGGACATATGGATTAGATCAATTCATTTTACAAAAACAGCCATTCACAATGTAAATGTTAGAAACTTACTTTAAAATAACTTTTAGGTGGTACTTAACTCCAGAAAGACTAAGTAAGTTTTTTTTCCCAATGAAAATGGGATATGCTGGAGATGTAATGAAGAAAAAGGGTCATTAGTCCATATTTGGTGGAAATGCACTAATATTCAATCTCAATGGATTAAAGTCTTTAATATAATTTCCATTTTAATAAATAAAAAAAATGGGATTTAGATCCATCACGTGACCTATTCCATATTGATATTTATACCCTCCCAATAGAAACAAGATATATTGTGGTCCATCTCTTGGCAGCATTTAAACTACTAACAGCAAGAAAATGGAAACTGAAGGATGAAGTGGAAATTAAAATGTTACATGTCCAACTAGAATACCAATACCTTATGGAAAAAAGTTATTATCAGAATAATAGTTTAAATTTAGATAAATTCAAAAAAAGATGGTCGGAGTGGGACAGAAAACAGATCCAAATCCTAGATAATATTATGAACTTAAAAGAGAAAGTTTAATTTCACTAATAACTTTCCCTGAGCGTCATGGAATGTATGGTAGTATGAATGTTTTTTTCTGTTAGTTGCGTCACTGTTCTCTATGTAACAAAGAACTGAGAAAATGTGGTCTCTTAAAGCTTAAAAATGAAAATTTCAAGTCTAGTATTAAACAAAAGACACATTTCTCCTTAGCAAGATATTTATACTATGTTATGTAATTGTAATTGTATATTTTGTATTTAAATGTAAAAAAAAATTTTTTTTAGCCCTGTTAAGGAGAAATTCACCCCTTAGTATGCTACAGCTTGCAGTGGTGAGTTACTTTTAAGGCCTCGCTAGTTGGATATTACTTCAAATTTTAAGCAATGTTGGGTATTCAAAATGAGAATAAATGGCAGCAGTAGAGCATCCATATTTAGCATTAAGATTATCTTAATCCCTGACTGGTCCAATCCCGCCACAAGTCAGTCCACATGCATACACAGAGAATTCCTTCTGTTTAAAAAAATAATTATGAAAAACAACTTGCAATTAAAATCAAACATGTGAATATGTCCTGTTTCCCACCTGGTCCCATTTTGCATGTTACGCTGGTAGTTTTTAAAAGTGTCTACTTTTTTTTTTTAAAATTCTTTATTTTTGTAGTGCAGGAGGGTACAATACAGTGACAGGCGCCACAACAGCGTACTTATATATAAAGATGTACAATCTTAACATTGGCAAGGGTACATGCACATTTTAAGATATAAAATGAGATACAAGTGAGGTCCACACAGCAGGTTTAATAAGGGTGAAGCGTTGCTGCTTTGTAGGTCATCTAGTGTGTGAATTAGGGTGCTTTGCTGTGTGCTGCTACAGCAGTATGGTGGGGTGTTGAAGCATGCACGTCTACCGAAAAAAGTAGGCCGGAGAGTCAATTATAACCAGTTGAGTTGGTTATGTAAATAGGTGACTATTCTGGCTTTGCTAAACATTTATAGCAGCGAAAGGAAGATAAAAATTAAATATAGCATTGAAACAGAGTTGAAACATAATTAAAACAAGTAGGAGAACAGCATAATAGAATGATAACTCTTAGTATTGTATGATATGCCTGTGCTGTCGTGGACCGTTAAGTGAGAGCTGACATTGAGCCCACGTTTCTAGGGACTTGCTGCAGCCTGACCTTCCAAAGTCATATGGAAGGTTGTGTGACATTAATTAACGTGTCTCGCGTACTGGTGTGATAGTTAATACCTTAGCGTAAGTAGTAGGGGCCTGGCGGTGCGGTCTAGGCCGTGCGGTTAAGCTTCCCAGCAGTTGGTGAGCCCTGTGTGCTCGCCGCTAGACGGGTGTCTAGGCTTTAGGGTGTTGCTAACGGTGGTTATGTTCTTTGAGATGCATGGGGCGTCCGCTATGGTCTCGGTCTGTGCGCCTGTAGGGCTTCCCCCTTCTATCTACGCCTATCTAATTGGTAGGGTGAAGTTAGCGTGGCCGTGGTTACGGGTTACAGAGGCGCCTGTCGACAAGATCCCCAGGGGCATAAGGTTTAGCTAGAGAGTCGAGGTAGTCGCGGACTTCACACGCGAGAGACATGTGTGATGGTCTCGAAGAGTTTTCTCAGTTAAGTGGGCTGCCAAAATGTCTGGGCTCCTGACTAGGCGGATGGATGAGCTGAGATGAGGGAGTGATCTATTCGTCTTGGCTAGGGAGAGGGGGGGGGGGTAGGGATGGTCCGATATATGGTCCCCTGTATGAACCTTAGTAGCTATAGGCGTCTTATGGTCCCTACGAGGGGCCCCAAAGAAATATGACCCCAGGTGGCCCTCTGTTGGTGGTAAAGGAACATACATAAACTATAGAGAAAATGAAAGAAAATAACTATAACGACTTGCGGTAACTTTTGACTAAGTCCAGCGAACGGTGGAGTCCACCGTTAGGTCCGTTGTGAGAGTGAGAGTCCGGCGACTAGGGCGAAGTATTTCAGCCTGTGCCTGCTGCAGTGCTGGGCACAAAGGGCACAATGTTCGTGACGTCCCATGAGCTTCCAGCGCGAATGCTGGGACGGGTGATCTGCGCTAGCCCCAGGTTGTTCAGGAAGGCACCGGAGTCGTCGGTCGAGGTAAGTTGGAAGGTGTTGCCTCCCTTGGTGGCAGTGAGGGAGTGGGTTGGCCCCCATCTGTACCTGATGCCGGCTTCTTGGAGGGTTAGTGTCACCCGGCGGACTGAGCGCCTCCAGTCCAGAGTGGCTTTGCATAAGTCCTGGAATACTGTGAGTTGCATTTCTTCGAATGTGAAGGGGCTCTGGGTCTTGAATGCTTCCACTACCGCCATCTTGTCACGGAAGGTTTGAAATCGAAGAAGGACGTCGCGGGATGCTGCTGTCGGGGCCCTTGTGGATTTGGGGAGCCTGTGGTAGCCCTCTAGAGGGGTGTGTTTTGCTTGCCTGGGCTGTAAAATTGTTGATAGTAGCCTTCGGAGGAAGTGGGGGAGTTCTTTGTCGTCTATTGTTTCTGCTATGCCCCGTAGTTTTAGATTATTCCGTCGCCGTGCGTCGTCCAGCATGTCCAGTCTGTCTTGCAGCGACTTGTGTGAGGCCTCGAGTTTCTGGACTTGTGTGCCCGTGTCTGTTTGGCGTTGTGTGACTGTGGATAGATCTTCTTCCGTGACTCTTACCCGGTCAGTCACCGCCGTCACGTCTTCTCGCAGTATTACCATATCGGCGTGAAACCAGGAGCGCATATTTTTCAGTAGGTTTACTATGTCGCCTTTTGTGGTTGGGGCTCCCATGTCGCCCATGGGGGCTGCTGCAAACGGGTCCCTGGCCTCTGGTATGGCGTCGGGTGCGTCCAGGGGTTCCTCCTCGGAGGATGAGCCTTGGGAGTCTGTTGCGGCCGCCATCTTAGAGGTAGGCCTCACTGGGAAGAGGTCTCCAATTTTCCTGCTACCGTCTCCCGGGTGGGTCTTTAGCTTTTTAAGCTTCTTCCCCATGATTATGCACGGGTCGGGAGTGCTTGCGGGTGTCGGTATGTGCCGTATTTCGGGTTAGTTGTATTGATTTTGCCGTTCAGTGTGCGGAGCACCACTGACATGCGACTGCTCGCGTTGCTGGTCCGGCCACGCCCCCCCAAAAAAGTGTCTACTTTACTGATTCTTCTCTGTCAAGTTTAGTATATCCTAGAAAATGAATATTGTTCGCTTTGCTGGCTTCCTGCAGTAAGAATGTCATTATTGCTTGACCATCTCTACTCCTGTAGGACACAGAGTTGGTTAAAACCTATATCATGTCAGTCCTGTCACATCATCTACCATGAGGGGTTTAAAGGTCGTTGACCAACTGTCTGAATAAAATGGAAAAAATACCAATGGGACACATTTGTGCTTTCAGTTTACCTGATCCTCAGATTTGTACTGCCCAAATGCAAAAACTCTGGACTTTAGTTCTAAATCAGCAGCTCTTTCTTCTTCCAGGGTAATAGCTGCTTTGAGTTGGTCAATGTGATCTTCGAGTTGCTGAGTCTCTTTCTCCCTAAAACACATAAAGAGCAAAAAAATTAATACAAATAAACGCAAAACAAAACAAAAAACATTTAACAGTGCAGCTAATTCCAGTAAAAATGTTTTTAGGTGAAGGGCCAGCTGCGATATGTCATTGCTATAAAATCTAGTATTCTTTTTTTGACATGGACATGCTTTATGTTAGACTTACATTTTCTCCTTGGTGCTGGAAATGGTATGTTTGATCTCCTCAAGTGCCTCCTCTGTCTCCTGAGAGTTTTGGATTAAGGACAAATTCTGCTCCTCCAGCTCTGAGAAGATTTTGAGCAGTTGCTGAGGGTCTGT
This sequence comes from Pelobates fuscus, assembly GCF_036172605.1. Classification (NCBI taxonomy): domain Eukaryota; kingdom Metazoa; phylum Chordata; class Amphibia; order Anura; family Pelobatidae; genus Pelobates; species Pelobates fuscus. Next base: position 101,453,437 of record NC_086323.1, on the reverse strand, counting down.
GAAGTACAGCTCCGGTTCCTGGAGAAATGACATACATAGACTAGGCTATTTTACCATTATTACAAACATGACTATCTTAGATGCAGAAATTAACTCACTCTAGCTTTGGCTTGGACCTAACTTTGTAAATGGAGCAACTGCCCCTGACTGTGGGCAATTTATTTGTATGTATTTGTATGGATGTATACTGCAGCTTGTTGGGGGTGCCAGGATACTCTGGGATCATTGCATACAGAGTATAAGAGTATAGACCATAAAATATTTGTAAAGTAGGAAAATGACAGGGATATGTAATGCGTGATGTCTAATTAACGCTTGCCAGCAACAGACTATAAGGAAGTAGTAGCACCATAGCACCATTTTTAATGTCAAAGATCTGAGATTTAGAAGTAATGTGCCCTTAAGAACATAGGGGTTTAGTATAGCTCCTTGTCTTTCCTCCTCCTTATACTGATCCTCCTCTTTCACTCTACCTTCAAGGTAGTCCATCCTTGCAAGCGCGCTGTCTTGGCGTTATAGTTGATTCTGGCCTCACATTTGAGCCTCACATCCAGTATGTTGCCAAATCCTGTAGATTCCATCTTAAAAACATAGCCCACATCCGCCCCTTTCTTACGCAAGATGCTACCAAGGAGCTTGTCCATGCTATAGTAATTTCACCCTTGGATTATTGTAACCCTCTCTTAATTGGTCTTCCCAAAAGCCGTATTGCCCCGCTACAGTCTGTAATGAATGCTACCGCCAGACTGATTTTCCTCTCTAGTCGGGCTTCTCACACCTCACCCCTCTGTCAGTCCTTACATTGGCTGCCTGTATCCTATTGGAGTCAATTCAAAGTGCTAACACATAACTATAAAGCACTTAACAATTCTAGCCCCTCTTATATCTATTAACAGATCCATAGGTATGCCCCTTCTCGGTCTCTCCGCTCTGCCCGTGACCTTCTCTTGTCCGCTGCTCGCACCTGTACGGCCAACTCACGCTTGCAGGACTTCTCGCGGGCGGCTCCCGTCCTATTGAATAGCTTGCCTACCGCCATCAGACTCTCCCCTAGTCTTCAATCAAGAAGTGCCTTAAAACCCATCTGTTTAGGAAAACGTATGGCCTCCCAGAGTAACCTCTACCTCACATACCTGTCTCTTGCTCTCTTCTAAAGGGCAGCACTTTACTCTCTCCTCCAGCTTTGCTTTACTCCCACCTTATTTGATTGCCATTTCCTGTCCTACTGTGTTTTATACCCCACCTCCTATAGACTGTAAGCACGTTTGAGCAGGGCCCTCTTCAACCTATAATTCCTGTAAGTTTTTTTGTAATTGTCCTATTTATAGTTAAATCCCCCCTCTAATAATATTATAAAGTGCTACGGAATCTGTTGACACTATGTAAAGGGCAATAATAATAATAATAATAATAACATATTATATTTTTATATAGCGCCAACAAATTCCATGGCGCTTTTATTATTTAGGATACCACAACTCCCATGACCAACCTGCCCAGATGATTGTAACTGAAGTGTGCATGCTCTGAGCAAACCCGGTGGAGTTATGGCAATGAATTATGAAATCTGCATTTTTTTTTTATGTACATCCAATTTGCAAAATATTAAACAGTAAGTGGTGTACAGAATAAGTGTAGGTGGGTATGAACAGTGTGCAGACGTCAAACACAAGTGCAACTCATGGAAGCCTGTTAGTATTTTTTAGCAGCAAACATTCAAGGCCTTTTAGTAATAATGTTTAACTGCTGCTTTTTAACAACAAGCATTGAAATTAACCCAAAGTCAGTAAGTGACACACATACAGAATGCAGTCTAGCAAGCAAAGCAGGAAGTTCTCCAGATCAGACTTTGAAGCCAGTAGTTTTTAGCAGTAAATATTTACTGTCAATTTACTCAATAGCCCTGTAGGGAAATTCTCAATCGGATCAAAGGAATTAAAGAGCCTGTGACCTCAACATGCTCTTTTGGACAACAGTTTACTGGCCTGTTTGTAATGTTATGACTTAAGTACATACCTGAAAGAATTTAACCCCTTAAGGACACATGACATGTGTGACATGTCATGATCCCCTTTTATTCCAGAAGTTTGGTCCTTAAGGGGTTAAATCTAGAACATGCTTTGGCTGTTTCTCATGTTGTGTGAAAAAAAAGGTTTTGCAAGGAAGGGAAAATAAATGCCTTTTAAATTCTTCCAGGAATTTTATGAAAGCATTTCTTTGTGAAATTGTGAAATTTCATGGAATGAATTGTATTAAATGTGATCATTTACAGTCACAAGATATTTCTCACCAACCTCATCGCTGTCTGAATATATCGGGTTTTCTGGGATTTCCTTTTCCTCCACCAGAAAAGCTGTATTGCTCCTGGAAAACCAAAGTCTCATTTGTCATTCTACTCTGCGAACTGAGCTACGTACATTTATTGGGTCTAGAAATTAAATGACACCTGTATACTGCAGAACACAAGCCGATTTGGAGACTCTCCAATAGTAAGTGCTTCAACTTCTTTGGACCTATGCATGGCTGACAAAATATCACAGGAGACGTAGCTCCACAAAATATGGAGAGGAAAATATTGGCTACTTTTATGCTTCAGTAAACCTCTAAGTTCTCTATTCACTATACTGGAGTGCAAGCTCAGACGCTTAACTGGTTTAGTTTTTGCCCAGCCTGGAGGAAAAATGTGAAGTTAGAACTTGTGTTTATCAAATCTACAATCTGTATTATTCAGTAGACAAGGATTCAAACTCATAACTATGTCCTCTTAATAAGGACCATACCTTTCGATTGTCAAGTCTATAGATTTTCTTGAGCATCTATAATCATATATGAACATATAGTTATAAGCAAAGATACCTCTGGGATCCCACCAAGGTGCAGCAGTAAAGTATACAGAATATCTATGCTTGCTGTATAAAATGGGTATCTTAAAGTTACATCATCAACAGTGATTTACTTTATTTTCCCCATTCTACAGTATTCTATTATTTTTCTCTTGGGATGGTGATTTTTACTTCAGTTCAGTATGGCAAGATTTGTCTTGTACTCTCTGATTATAAGCATTAATACTCACGTCTTTTTAGAACCCACAGTTTTTGTGCTGTGTCTCGAAGGCTGACGAATATCTCTTGTGGAATCACGACTTTGGATAACTTGACCGGAAGATCTGCTCTCTGCCTCTAAAATATGATGACATCTTGGGTATTTTTTTTGATTGTCCCAACAAACATACAATGTTATTATATGAATTATAATAACCATCTGCTCACGCATTTCTGTTGGAGCGGCTCTTCCATACATGTATTATGCCGCTCCACGTGATATGTGTAAATATATGGCTATTGCTTTCAGTTTGTGAGAACTCTACATGGATTGTTGGCTTAATTTGCTCTTAGTAAATATGAGAATGACAAATATGGTTAAAGCCTGGTCATTTTTACCATATTTTGTCCAAAATTCAGTTTTCAGTGAATAAACTCCACAGAGTTAAAGGGATACTATAGGTAACCAAACTTAATCGCAATGAATTGGTCAGGGTGCCATGTACCTGTCTGTTTAACGCTGCAGGAACAGCAATGTTTACCTCTAGTGGTGCTCATTCTGACAGCCACTAAAGGTACTTCCTCCCAAATAATTAAAATCTCTAAGGGATAATTGGTGCTAAAACAATATCCCAGTTCAGCTTGAAAAAACAAAGTGCATTGTTAAACACATAAAATACAAAAACAATAAAAGGTGGTTGTGCACACAATGATTATATTTACACATTTCTTCCAAATAGCCACGTGAAACTCTGCTACTTCAATCAGATAGTCTGACAGAGACCGTCTATTTGTTGTAGCGCAGCAATTTGCCGCGCATGCACAGGAGCCTCCCAATGATGTCTATGGAAAAGCAATGGATTGGCCAAGATCATAAGACGGCAGAGCATAGACCAGCGAGGCAAGGGAGGAAAGGTAAGCAAAGTGGCTTTATTTTGTAGAAACAGGTTGGGGGTGGTAACCTAATTATAGCATTAGGAAAACATGTTTCTATCCTTTAGGGCAGGCTTCCCCAAACTCTGGCCCTCCAGATGTTGCTGAACTACAACTCCAATGATTCTATGAATTAAATAGATAGGCTGAGAATCATGGGAGTTGTAGTTCAGCAACATCTGGAGGGTCGAAGTGTGGGGAAGCCTGCTTTAAGGACTTAAGGGTGGGTGCTTAGAGATAACATGTTTTAAGCATCAATAAACTAATGACAAAAACAAACCATAATAGCTAATCCTGCATTTCTTGCCCTACCTCTAATTCAAATGACGGGCTCTGAGAAACAATTAACTGTTAAGGGGAATGAGGTATGGGAAAAAAGAATCTGTATTACTTATACTCAGATCCACAAAGCAAAAATAAATTGATGGAAGCCATGGGCTATGGCCATTACATGCATTGACTTTGTTATTATTTTTCTTGTGGTTTCTTTTAATAAAAAATGCTAATTAGTTAGCTTAAACGGAGTACAGTGTATTTAGGCTACAGATAAAAGATAACGATTAGCATACAATACACAAATTAAACAAAGGAGGTGACATCAAATCTGTCCAGATCGGGATGGATTCCTCCTTGCTAAGTGTTAGTCACTAAAGTGTGAGAAATTACACTAAAAGTCAATTTGAAGACTTGAACTTGTAGAAGTTTTCCCAATTAATTTTATTATTATTATCTCCATTTATATAGCGCCAACAGATTCCGTAGCGCTTTACAATATTCAGCTATTTTAGTTAAGTTTGGATCGATTTTGAATTTCTGACAACTCACACTTTAGTAAATAACAATGAATAGATTAATTTTGCCGGGGCCCTGTGCCATGTCCAAATCACTTACTCTTAACAGGAACAGGAGACAGAGAAACTTTACTTTCTGAACCTCGCTTTTCTTTGGACACAGTAGCTGCGGATTTCTTTCTTTCTGCCTTTCTCTTTAGCACGTCTTCTTGCCATTCCTTGGGTGACAGCTTAAAGAGGAAATCTTTGTACATCAGATACTCCCGTAGAATTTCCTCGCATTTGGAGATGTCACTGGAAAAAAGCAACCGATAAGTGTGGTTTATTTTGTTTGTGTATGTGTGTCTGTATATATATATATATATACAGTTGTAATCAAAGTTATTCAACCCCCATTGAAAATCAGGTTTATTGTCAAAAAAAATATAGACTTTCAGCTGTTTGCAATGAACAAATAAAAAAAAAAATATATTGAAATCACTCAACACAAATTTCCCCAAATTCAACTTAGAATTACATTTTATTTATATTTTTTATAATTCTTTATTTTTGTTGTGCATGGTGTTACAGACATGATCACAATGCCACGACAGCTATTGCACGGTAAAAAGAAAACACAGCAAAACAATTGCATAGCATATTGATAACAGTGCACATTTTATAGTAAAAGGTAGAGAGGCTAAGCATTCATATCCATATTCTTGGTGAGACTGTTGTTTTTGTCTAGGGTAAAGTTTCTAGATATGATGAGTTAGATAGATTGAGTAGTGTAGTTACATCAGTAGTAGAAACACAGTGTAGTCTCAATAATTAAGTAAAATAAAATAAAACGGGCTAATCAAACACCACTTTTGTACTAATGAAACAGAACATTGGGTACACAGTTCTATATAGCTGAGAGAGTGAGAGAATCAAGCTGAAACATTGAACTGTTGTTAAATTACAAGCTATATATTAACCACTGGGTCTGAACATGAAGCTAAGGCTAAGACTTTCATTAGAGATTGATGACTAAAATTGTGACTGAAACAGTGCAGGCAGGTTGTAGGGGGCCCAGCTGCTAGCAAAGATGTGGATCAGTCAACCTATTCCCATGCAGGGTGAGTTCCAGCCTCTGCCATCGCCATCCACCTCGGTGAGGTCTCTCCATCATGCCCCAGCACACAGACAGCGCAGGGTTCTCTTCCTCAGGCTGGCATCTTGACCCCCAGCCAGAGCTCCTGTTTGCCTGCCCTAGATCCCGTCTTGCCAGCGACAGGAGAGATGAGCCTTCTGAACATTCCGGTTACGTTGGTCACATGCTCGGACGTATGCCCGATATAGGGATGCATCGTGGTGAGTATGATAGCCGAAGAAATGGTGCACTGTAGGTAGATTGCTGTTGGAAGGTTTGTATACATGCTGGCTGTAGCAGGATGGACATTTTGAGTGATAGACCACAATCTCATGAGTTGCTTGGTCTGCAAAGCTGCTGGTAGTAGGCCACGAGAATGTGCCAGTGGTGACCGGGATTGGGCACAATACCAAATGAAACAACAAAAATAGCTGAGCCTGAAAGAAAAAGAGATTTCCTACACACAAATATCCTGTATCAGTACTCACAACCAACTAAGTGAGTGTAAAATGGCCAATGGTGGGCAGGAATAAGATCGTGGCCTGGGGATCTCTGCTGTTTCCGACTTCAAGGAGCAACGGGGATTGACAGCCATCTTGGATGTAGTATATTGCGGCGGATTCACAGTTTTGTTCTCATGGAACCTTAGAGTTTTGCGGAACACTAATTGGGAAATGCTGATCTACATTCATGCCCAAAAATGTACATAACGTTTCAACATATTAAAGAGGAAACTAGTGACACAACTGGAATTAGATAGACTACACAAAAGAACATGCATTAACCATGAGGATGAAAAAATGTCATAACTGCACCTATACCTATGGAGGGTAGCCAGCCTGCACCTGTGCCCCAAGAAGGCATAACTGCAGATATAAGAGAAATTATCATAGAAAAGCTAGCAACCCTTGACAAGGATGAGCTGGACACCATGGATATCAACACCCGGGCACTGCTTACTATGAATGGAGGATTCAACCCAGATCTAGCAACCAGAGAATATACACAAACTGGACTGTATGGGACCCTCACAAGAGCTCAGAATGGGGCCTGAAACTGCTGCAAGAACAACTCCTCGACATCCTGGGGCCGCTGGTGAACATATTGTACTTTGCTGTCCATGGCCACCTCCTGGAAACCCATCTGCATCAGGGAGTGGGCACAATAATCCACTTGCCCTCGCTGCAATAGCACTGCACCCCTCTGCTTGGAAGTGCTTAAAGTCGCTTGGCTGCACTTTAACCCCAAGCTATCCGAAGACCAAGAAGAACTGCAGAAACATTTTTTTTGCAACAACGTTTCCTGACTTCACTGTCCGACACATTTAGTACTGAGATTTCTAGGGTTCTTGGGATCTTTGGTACACAAAGAAAAGTCTGCCCTCAACCCAGCACAGGTGAATCACTTCCTGGGGTTCATTTTGGATTTTGTTCAATATGTTCTATGCCTACCCCAGTCAAAGATTTCAGAAATCATCAAGGAAATAAAGAAGGTCCTTTGACACGATCAACTTTCTCTGGATTGTCAGTCTCCTGTCGTCATCTATACAGGTGATATTTCTGGATCCCTGGCACTATCGGGCAATACAATATCTGGGAGCAGAACAACTCCGCTCAACTCCATCCTACAATCAGATGGTCCCTCTTACACAAAAGGGTCAGAATAGTACTCTGTTGGTGGCTTTTCCACATGCAAGCCTGGAATGGCAAAGCGATCTTTGGCTCGACCCCAGACTTTGTGGTGGAATTAGACACCAGCCTGTGTTACTGGAGTGTGAACTGCGCAGACGGCAAGGGGCCATGGGCGGAAGCGGAAATTGGACAACACATCAAGTGTCTGGAACTGATAATGTGCTCATTCATAATCCGCAGTTTCACCAGGCTGCATATTGTTGCGAATGGACAATGTGTTGGTGGTCCAATAAATTAATTGACTCGTTGAAAGGAAATCTCAAGCACTGGTGGAAGCTACGATTGACATTTATCAGTTCTATTTTGACCGGAATGTGTACCCTGAGCCACAAACCTCATAGTGGACTGGAGGGATGGCAGCGATTGGATGCTGACGCCCTCCAGATTCCAGCATCTGTATACCCCGCGGGGCTCGTTCTTGGTGGATCTATTTGCCTCCAGGATCAACCTTCAATGGTTCTACAGTTTGCTTCCAGATCCAGAATGTGCAGCAGTAGACGCCTTCCTCCAAGTATGAAGAAGTTAGAAGAAGCTTCATACTCAGTCTGTGCAACAGATGAACCATTAATCACCTGACAGCTCTCATTGCGTCTATTCTGTGCTATTTTCTGCACTGAATCCAGCTCTACCATATGACACTGAAAAAAGTATGTACATTATATATAATATAGAACAGTTGATAAATTAATTGAATGGCTTCTTCTTTACCTCTTGATATTCACCATCTGTGCTGACTGACTCTTGATTTGGGCCACTCGTTCCATCTTCAGCTTTGTTTCCTTCTCAGCTCTGGATAGGCAGAAAAACAGAATAAAGTAAAAAATTATGTTCAACATGCAACTTAAACTGGAAAATCATATAAAAGGATGCCCATAGCATTTAATTATGCGTGCGTTATGCTTGTTGGGGACAGTTTGTTAGTGTCCCCAAAGGCAGAACACCAGAGATCAAAGTCTGGGTTGCAGTACAGGACCCAGAAGCCATGACTGTCCCACTGAAATTTGGATGGTTGGGCCTATATAATGTTAGTGACCTCAGGTTGCTTTAGATGTATTTGTTTATTTTTCCTATTACATCTGACTGCATGTGGTACACTGTTGCAGTGGGACAGAGCCGTAGGAAGGATGAGGTGAATGAGGCACACACTTTGGGTTGTGCAAACTGTGCGGCCACACAGATCGCAATGGCAACAGGGGCGCCAAGTGGCAGCACAGCTCACTCACCCAAAGGCAGCCCATTCTGTTTTGGGACTGACGGCATCCAGCTGAGGAGTTCTATGAAAAGAGGGATCACGAGGGAGCAGATATTGACTACTGTTCCTTCAAAATGTCCTGCATACTAAGGCTGCTGGGCAGAGGCACCACTGGGTGCCTCTCTAATGGGGTGCCCTGCTGGCTTAAGGGACAACTTGTCTCTGATGCCATCGAACCTGTGGGATGCAATAGGGGGCTGGTAGCTTGAATTGTGGGAGTGTTTATCGCTCATTGGAGTAGATCAGAGCGTTTCTATAACTGACAAATGAACAAAAGTAATGTCTAGGTCCAGGCCAAGGCAGAATCAGGCCAGGCCAAGGCAATTTATGGATTTCCCTGGTTTAGCAAAACAAAGAAGTTTAGGGTTATAAGGTCCCCCCCACCCTCGTGGCCCCCCTCCTGCTGGGTTGAAGGGGTTACCCCTTCAGCCACTTACCTTAATCCAGCGCCTCTCTTCCCCCTGCCGACATCAGCACCGAATGCTGCGCACATTCAAACCCCCATAGGAAAGCATTACTATCCTATGGACGTCAGCATCACCTTAGTGTGATTTTCACACTGAGAATCACGAAAGCTGAGACAGCCACTAGAGGCTGGATTAACCCTCAATGAAAACATAGCAGTTGCTCTGAAACTGCTATGTTTTCAGCTGCAGGGTTAAAACCAGGGGGACCTGGCACCCAGACCACTTCATTAAGCTGAAGTGGTCTGGGTGCCTATAGTGGTTCTTTAAGCTGGAATATCCAGAAATCATCTGGGATATCCAAAAACATCTGTGATACAGCCTGAATATCCAATCATGAGTTTCAGCTTGTTGTTGGATTACAACTCCCACAAGTCTTAGTTAAACACTTGGAGAGACCTATAGGAGTTGTGGATCAAGAGCAGTTTGGAGGATGTGTGCAAATGCTAACTGGATGAAACAAACTATTTCCTAATAGCAGATAGTCCACTCACTGCTTTAAGGCCTCCACGGAATTCTTATCATTTTGCTTCAGAAACTCATCGAACCGTAAGGCGTCTTCCTCTAGAAACTGCTCAGCCTTCTCCAGTTTCATCTCCTCGGCTGCAGCCTGTGCCTCCAGCGTCTGGATTACATCTCGCTTTACTGTAAGAGAATACTAAAGGCAAAGACTCTGAATTACTATTTCTCAAGTAGTCACTAGAATAATAATATCAGTTTATCAGTTGTTACACCAAAAACAAAATTAGTAGGAAGTAAATGATGTCTATTAAGGTAATACATATATATATATATATATATATATATATATATATATATATATATATATATAAAAAGTTGAGTCAGTTTATCAGTCTTGCTCAAATTCCCATGCTTGATGGGGGGAACTGCAAAAAAAATATGTCTGAGGAGCTGGGTAATATCATCAAGATTTGTAGAAAGGATAGATAACTGGATAGACAGACAGACAGACAGACAGACAAACAGATCAACAAACAGATCGACAAACAGACCGATAGACAGACAGCTAGATAGATAGATAGACAGACATATAGATAGATGTATAGACAGACAGACAGACAGACAGACAGACAGACAGACATAGATAGACAGACAGACAGACAGATAGATCATTGATAGATAGATAGACAGACAGACAGACAGATCAACAAACAGATCGACAAACAGACCGATAGACAGACAGCTAGATAGATAGATAGACAGACATATAGATAGATGTATAGACAGACAGACAGACAGACAGACAGACAGACATAGATAGATAGACAGACAGACAGACAGATAGATCATTGATAGATAGATAGACAGACAGACAGACAGATAGATAGATAGATAGATAGGTCGATCGCTAGCTTTAGGGTGTTACCTCTCATTCTGCCAACTCCCTGAGCCAAGGGAACCAAACAAAGAGTGAATAGGCATACCTGGTGATACATATCACATGGCACCTCACCACTATTGACCCAGAGAATCTGCCCAAATATCCTACCTGCAGAAGGAACATTTCCCTCTTCTTGTCGATGAATTCATGGAGACTTTCTTTATGTGCCTGCTTGTCTAAAATGAAAAAGACAGGTGAGCTGCCTGTACAAAAAGTATCTCTCCTGTTAAAACACTATTATTATTGCGATATATCTGGTGCAATAAAGTATCTGTCTAGCCAATAATATATCAATAATACATACTGACTTGTCAGTTACTTCAAAACACTGTAACCGTCATGTACAGCATTTTCATCTTATTGGTTTGGCAACATATTCTAGACGAATACAGTATGATATTTTCAGAGATTTAATGGTGTTGTAACAGTAATGTATTGTATTACCCTCTACATATTGTAACAATAACGTATAATAGATACAGAGTTGTTGCTGTGGTTTTTTTTGTAACAAATGTATATCATCTTAGAGATTTGGCTGTTCTGTAACAGTAACATCTTCTAAAAGACACAATCTGTTTTGTTATGTATAGTACGTTGTACCACTTGACACAACTTGCGTGCATTAAAGAGCTTTGTGTTCTATGTACCTTTTGTAATTGACACTTTCCATGACGGGTTTTGTCGTATGGCAACAGTTTTTTCTATTTCCTCTCCAATTTCTTCCAGCTCCTCTTTTTCCATCGCTTTTCGAAGCCCAGCCAGTTTTGCATTCATTTGTGTTGTATATGTAGTCTTTTCATGAACTTTTAGGTTCTTGTTACGTTCTTTCTCCTGTTTTGATGAACAAAGGGAGATCTATTTTTATAGCCGTATATGCTGTCTTTCCTTCACTATACATAACGACCAATATTTTTGCTCTATGTCCCACTATGCCTACACAGTAACTTAATGATAATGCAGATATGTGATAGATAATTCAAGATTATGATAGCTTTAGTGTATTTATAATCTTTTAATAATGACAGTAGGGGAGTATTTTGCATATCTTTCTTTAACTCCACAGCAGCAAAGATCAACTACAAACAATCAAAAACAAGAAACAGTGTATATGTATATGTATATGTATATGAAGCCTTAAGCTTCTCCTCTTTCTTACAGTAAAACACAGCTGAACAGAGATTTGAATAGAACAACAGCTTGACAGCACGGGGGGCGGGGCCTGGCAGCAAACATGGCCGGTCGCACGCTTTAGGAGCTCCAGCTAAGACAGGCACAAGAAAGCCACGATCGAGTGACCCAAAAGTACCAACGGCAAACAGTGACCAGAAACGTACACAGCACGACGAGAGCAACTGAATGGTACCGAACCGGCACCGGTGCGCCGCAGACAAACCCGATCCGGCTATGCGGCCTAAACCTGAGCGAAGTCTGGGACCCGGGGGAGATGGCCGTCCTCCTGCCACTGGACGGGCTCCCAGGAATGGGCACACTGCAGCCCTGCTGCCCCCCCCTCTGGACCGGCGGGGGATATCCCGGTCCTCGCAGGGGTCGAATAGCCCCATGAAGCAAACAACCCAAGCGACACAAGCCCTGTCCACGAGGGACCACCAGGGCCAAGCTAAAATGGCGGCGCAGAAGCAGCGCAGAACGAGGCACAAGATGCACAAACCACCCGAACACATAACAGTGTTCTTTGAAAAGCTGCGCACGTACCTTTGGGGACTTCCAGTGCCAGATAACGGACCAAAATTCCGTTTGGATTCCGGAAGCATCTAGTGGCTGTCTGTTAAGATAGCCCCAGAGGGCAGACTTAGAGCTGCAATGTAAACATTGCAGTTTCTCTGGAACTGCAATGTTTTACATTGCAGCACTAAGTGCAAAAGGGTCACATCACCCAGACTACTTCAATTAGCTGAAGTGGTCTGGGTGCCTACACTGTCCCTTTAATATATTGTTAAAGATGAAACAATGCTCATTTGTGAAACATTGGATGAATCAGGCATCTAGTAATGAAGCTCACTTTGGGACAGAGGAAACAGAAAGCTGAATGGCTGAAATAAGGATTAAAGGCAATAAAAGTGAGATGTGCTGAATGGGGGAAGGGATTGGGGTATGGTGGATAAAGATAAAAAAGGCCAAAAATGCTTAGAGACAGGTAAAAAGATGAGGAGAGAATGAAAGGTTTGGGAGAGATTGGAGAAACTATGACTATATTTCATGCAGATAGTGTAGATGAAAGTATAGGTGTTCTGTATATTATTGATCTCCGTGCAGAAAAAAATAATGGTATTTATTTGACACATACAGACAGAAAGTCAACTGGTTCGTCTAATGTAGTCTCAATCTAAAAGCTCTATCTGTTACTTAGTTACCTAGTAATCTAGGTGGAAAAAAATAAAGACTCGGGTTCATTGAGTTCAACCTTTAAAATCGAGTTCAACCTTTGTTCTATTATTCTTGGATCCAGAATAATTCACTAAAGTAAAGAGTAATCAGTTATTGTAGACTAAAACTTTAAATCATATTTGAACTCTCATCAATTTACTCTTTAGTGAATATCCCTGTTTGTTTCCTGTTTTGATCACCAGTGCATTTTTCCCACACTTCCAAGAGCTCTTTACTCGTCTCATTCTACTCCCTCTCTGCTGAGAGTCTGTTTCATGCATCCATACCTCTTTTAAGGTTATACACAAAAATTGAATTTGTTAGGAATTCTAAAATGTGAAATTTTCCTTTAATTCCCGACATTCCACACTTTAGTGAAATATCTTTAGTATTTACTACTTTACTGATGATACCTTTCTCTAAAATCAGGTTATGTACTCTTATGTCCTCGTTACACTGTTTCTAGATAGCTTGCACTTATGGAGCGCATAGAAACTGCAAGAAAGATATTTACTTTCTGCTTCTTCTCTTTTTCTTGGTCTCGAATAAGGAAGAAATCAACATCTGGAGGGATTTTAAATGGATTTTGTTCCAGGTTGTTTTTTTTCTTTGTATGACCTGCATAGAATCGGGGAGAACATGACAGTGTGACAGTGGAAAACACAAAAGACAATATACTATATAAAAAACAGAATCTTCATTTTGCTCATGTTTTAATCACGAGCAGAATCATTTGCTCACAATTAAAACAATTTGTATTTTACACGATAGCAAGGTTTTATTTTTTATTAATAGTAGAGCACAGTGCGCTGTTTTCTTATAACAGAGAATTTCCAAATAGGATCTGACTGTGATCCGGCTTCAAAGATGTGACAAAAGTGTATTTATCGAAGTGCGAATTGCGGATTTCAAATCATAGACAAAAATAGCCAAACTGGAAAAATTCTCTAAGTCAGTATTGTTACCGTTCAGCTATTTTGGCCTAAAATTAGAATTCAGAACAATTCATATTTTAGTGAAAAGTCAGTACCTGAAATCGTAGATTTGACATCTGATCCGGACTTGGCAGAGTTCGCATTGGATCGCTGGGTAGACAGATGGGATGCAGTGTGAGCCAGCCCTGTAGGAGGGACAGGAAAGGGTTAAAACATGTTAAAAATTCACTGAAACATACAAGTGAATATGTCAATAGAAAGCACTCCATTGAATGTGAAGCTTGGATTAATGCAACTGCACTTGCTAAAAAGAAACCATCTTTCGTATAACATTTGCATCTGTATGCTTGTCTTCATTAAAAATGCACAAATAGCAGAACAAAATTCTAAAATATGGAACACGATGAATCAAAGTTAAAGCATGTGAAACAAATATAAAACATCTATGTTTTTATCTAATGTTTTGGTGCCAATTAAAATTTTCCACTTAAGGCACCAGCAGTAGCCACACTCACACCTAGGACCCCAATATCTATATATTTGTTTGTTTTTTCCTGCTATTAGGTTGTTGTATAGGGTTCCATTCTTCACATACAGATACACACAGTAATGTCTACATTTGCTAATAATTATTTTCTAGTGCAATGTATAAATGTGCAATGAATAAATTGAAATATTAATAATCTACATCTACATATAGGTCCCCCCTAGCCATATTGGCGTGACAAGGGTATGTCTGACTCCTGCGACATAGGTTTCAGTAATAGTTGAGCACTGATTAAATCTTAGAGTGTGGGAACTCATCAAGATTCTGCCTCACTTTAATTAAACTTTGTCACCTACCCTGTTAGGGCCACCTCGTGCTTGAGTCGAACTTTGTTTTTAAATTTAGTACAATAAAAAAGTATTAAAATATATGCTACACAAAATAAAAAGATAATTGCAGCAGCTATTCCACCCAGGGGTAAAATAATCAGTTCTGATCACTTTTGTCCAATCCAATGCTTTGTGGACAAAGGGTGCATGTGCGACAATTAGATGCTTCTCATAGAGAAACATTGAAACAAATGCTTTTCTATGAAAATCATTAGATGCATTCGGTGTCATCGTGCTGTTCGTGATAATTCATGACATGAAGACCTTTGAAAGTCAGTTGTTTTCGGACAAATGTAAAGTGACAGCATCTATGCACCATAACCACTATATCACATTTAATGTCCCTTTAAAATAAAACAAAATAAGTGTAATGGGGAAGTGTGGGAAATGAGTTCATCCTGCAAATATTGCCTTAGTTTAATTATTTTGCATAAACTATTCAAATAATCATAATCTGTTAAAAAAACTAAAAACTTTCAAAATTATTTATCTACAGAAGTCACCATTAACGTCAATGGGAATTTTTGCACAAAACTCATTTGAAACTTTTTTTTTAATAGATTGTGATCGTTTGGAAAGTGTATCCAAAAGCAAGACATTGAGGCCATAATAAGGGAACTACTTTGAGCCTTGGTTTTGAGCATAAATAAACAATGGGAAAGATTAGAGAAAGTTATAAAATGTTCCTGCTTGCTCCACTTGTTTCCATGGGAATTGCACCATTTTTCCATATGTGACGCTTTAGTAAATCTTGCCAGCAGTATTATTCTGGTGTTTCTGATGCTGTAATAAAGTAGGTTTTAGAAGAACACTTACTTGATCCAAGACCAGAGGATGTTGTTTCCCGCGATAAAGTGGATCGTTCTAGAGATAAGGAGGACATTCTGCCACTTAGGGTCCTGCAGGTGGAGAAAAGGAGCTTTGTTCATTCAGTTATACGAAATAACTTGGTGTGGCATTTCGCTAAAATAAACCTACTGGTACTGAGACCCCTTATACTAAGCTCAGTATTAGTGAAAGAGCAATTATCGGTTCTGCCGATTATTACAGCTGTTAGTCGGCATATTTCGAATAATCTATATCTTAATCGGTTTCGTAATTTAATGATATTACCAATAACTTACTCGCCTCTCCCAGTTGGCACGTGACGCCTTCCTTATCTGGAAACTCGAGCCATCGGCCAATGAGACGCAACGTCACAACCTCACGTCACCCGTCCCTGTGAGTCCACCCATGCGGAGCTCAGCTGAGGGCAGGGAGGTGACAGTGAATAATCTACCTTAATGTATTGGGGTGGCCGACTGAAAGTTGTATCAGTAAGATTCCAACATGTACTGGCTGCTAAAGAGTAATAGGAGGGTGGTTGCTGTCAGCATGTTCAGTTAAAAGCAGATTTGTGTAGAAATTGTGTTACTCTTTTAAAATGTTAAATGTACAGAATATCAGAACCGGGTTTTGTCAATCAACTTGAAAGGCGACTAATAATTGGTATCTGCATCAGCTCTAGTAAAAAGATATAGGTCAGAGGACACTGGCCAGACTTGTTTAAAGCGGCACTGTCGCCCTGTCACTTTATTATATTCTTATTTTTACTGTGCCAATCTAGAGATATATAGAGACAAAGTAGTGACTACTTTGTCTCTGTATATTTTCTCGGCTTGACTTTATTAGACTCTGGGCGGACCTACAGTGTCAAACTCGACTCCCGTCATCAGTGATGGCTGCAGGAAATTAGCACTGCATATGGAGGATCCCATGGCCTGGAGTGGTGATATCACCATTGGGAGTCTTTGCGAATTCTGCAAGGCCCCAGACAGTGACACTGCTGCTTTAAGCTGACAGAAAGGACACAAATATTTAGAAAACCACTCAGTGCTCCTTTTAAAACGGCCAAGAGTGTTTATCCACATACACAAAACTCTACATTACACTATATGCAGTTAATTGTACTATAGACTAATATTTACATTATCACTTTATACTGACCCTGAATAGTCAGAGACAAACACTGATATAACAGGAATAAGTAGCGAAACTACCATGGATGCAATGGTTCACGACTGCAAACCATGAACTGGTGTTGGTATAATCACTGGTATTTTAACTGAGATGACAGTCTTCTATTATATCCTTTGTGGATATTTTTTAACTTTAATTATACTGCTGTCATCTCTCTTCATTATCTTCATCTTTTTGCACCAATTTCTTAAATTTTTTTGCACTTTTGTTTTTTACATATGTGTGTATACCTTTAATTCATAATATACTTCCTTATTTTAATCTCATAATTAAGGGCTTCATTCTTCTATATGTATAGCCATTCATCTAATTCAAACACAGTTGAACACTGGTTCAAATCCTATACACTTTGCACTTTTCTATCACTTACAGTGATTATAGTCGAATCTTTGTCTCTTTAAAAGTTTTAGCTTATGCAGATATTATATACACTTCGACTCTAAATGAGTCGTTCTAGTCTATTTAAGGGTACTTATTTTTATACACGCTCCCTTACACATAAAACCTCTGTGAATTTGATGTGCGTTATGTGTTAAGGATATTTTATATTAATACTCTGTAATTTTGATCAAGGATCTTTAATTGATATAGGAAATAACCTACTTAAGGGCATCTCTTTATACACATTTTCTTCTATATATGAAAACTCTTTGAACTTGAAGCGCTTTGTGTGTTAAGGATACTTAATATTAATACACTGTAAATTTGTTTAAGGATTTCTAATTGATAATGGAAATTTCTGTACTCGTATACTCTGGTCTTAACTTCGTATTGTATTTATGTTGTATATGTGTATTTTATGTCCTTTATACACTTGGATGTTATGTCAGTATCCACATGAAAATAATGTATACATTTCTTTTTCAAAGCTTGTTCATTATTGGCAATTAAGTATTAGACTCTTTTTCTACTTCCAGCTGTTAAACTACTTGCTTAGGATACTGATTCACATGTGTATTTTATAATTGTGATTGTTTAAAGTCTGTTATATATATTGTAAAATTGATGTATGTATCAGCTTGACAAAGACCTTTTGGGGTCGAAACGTTGCAGTTCTGGTTCTCAATAAAGTACCTGTCTTGAACCAAGGAGTGCCTGCACCCTTATTATTTTACTTAATCACTGGGGTCTGTCCGAAAGCCAGGGTCCATTTAACACTATGTGGTCCAGTTTGGGTAATAGAAATATCTACCAAAACGGACTGCAAGGGAAGGATGGGCTGAGGGGAGAACACGGAAGAGAAGGTAGGGGATGCCACCAATTATGCCTGTCTCCAGCATGTTGTGCAAGCTGATCTTGTTCTGGGCTGGCTCATGACGCCCCAATGATGCTTTCAGAGGTGGCAGCAGAAGGGTTAAACTTGGTATGTACACAGTGTTTCATAGTCAGACACTGCACATATAGACTCCAGACACCACGACCACTTCAAATCACTGAAATGATCATGATGCTTGGAGTAACCCTTTAGGATTCCACAAAACTAATTTGTCACATATTCGACACTTAATGAAAATGTCCCAGTGGCAAACCATGTTTTATCTAACATAAGAGAAGGTGTATCACACCAGATATACAAATATAATCAGCTACACACAGGTATATAATATGCACATACATAATACAAACAAATATATATATATATATATATATATATATATATATATATATATATATATATATAATAAACATAAAACATAATGTGCTCTCACACACAAATCATATTTACATACATAATGTCTATGTGCACACAGACATATACATACATAGTGATGTGTGACACATTTGCCTTCTCTCTATGCTGATAACATTAATTTACCTGTATATTTGTGTATACTATTTTTGCATACATATATTATTAATATCCACTAAAAAAATAAAACATGTTCTCACATTTGAATTGTTTTCTAATGTAGAATGCTGCATGAATCCACTCTGGTGCCTTCACTTACCTCTCTATTATAAAGTAAATGTATACAGTTCCCTCTTTATGGTGACATCTACCTTTCGACAGAGTGGCCCTAGCACGTGGGGGAAGCTCCTTTTGTTTACATCACCATGGAGACCAATGTTTCAGTCTCTAAGGAAACATGAGTGCACACTATGGAACTCAGCCAGGCATTCCCCAGACATTCTAACACAGGCCAGCAGGTGGCGCATGGAATATGAGGGAATTGAATAAGGGGTGAGTATTGGGGGCAGTGAGGAGGAGAAACTGTTACACTTGGATCAAACTAGAATGAGAAAGGGACAGGTTTATTCACTAGATAGTGAATCGGTGGGCATCCCCCAGGGAATTTCATATGTCTTGCCAAAATAATGTAAACAGTTCTTCAAGGCTACAGTTGGTTTTCCAGCTCGGCTGTTTGTTTTGTTAAATGTATAATTCCTTGAAATATTACTAAAAAGTCATGGTTTGGTGAATAACTGCTAAAGGGTTTATTTACTAAACAGTGACTTGGGTAAATTAATACTTAAAGTGTAAAATTCAGGCTTAAATTGTGACTATAATCCTGTAGAATAATTGTTCCAGCTTCTCTGTTTTGGCCTGATTTTTTTTTTATTATTATTTCACCCCCCATTTCACACAGGGCTATTAACCAAAGTGAGAATTCAAAGTGAATTAAAAATTTAAGGCAAAAGCAGCCAACCTGGAAGTAGCACTGAATTTATATTTTTTTGAATTTTTTTTTTGTGGCAGAACCAATTACAGGAAAGGATACAGCTGACAATTTGTAGAAGTTTAAATTAATACAGAAGTAATCACATTGCAACAAAAATACTACATTTGTAATTAAATATTCAATTTAAAGTAGGCCACACCATTATATAATGGAACAATGGATAATATAATAATATGTAGCTCATCTGTACTAATAACAGAATTTAAAGGTTTACTCCAAGGTGCTTGTAGTCTGTATGTGAAACATTAAGGGGGAAATGCTGCACTAGAGAGATACATCATTTTTTGCCAGAGATGTTACTCAACCTTCTGCAACATCAACAGTCCGGAATGAGACCTCCAGGTGCTAATGTCAATTCTGATTGAGTCCATTGCTAGCACTCATGGCATGATGGTGACAGATTACCAGTGGTGGCACAGCCTCCCTTCCAAACTGCGCAAGTCCTCCCTCCCTTGCAGCAATGGGAGATAATGCCACTAAAGGAGGGTTAGGCTGCAGGGAGAACTTGAGAACTTGATGCAGGAAGTTTTATTTTTTGTCTATTGGGGGAATGCCAGTGTGGGTTACTCCAACCAAAAACAGTGTTTTATTCAAAAGATTTTATTATGATTAAAAAAGATGTCACAAGGGTGTCATGCAGCTATTTCCTAGAAATCAGAACTTTTCTTTTTAAAATGATACTTTTTTACCCTCCTCTAATTAGAAACAGAATGAAAAAACAATAGTGTTATGTATAAAAAGTGTTATTTTTCATGTTTGCCCCCCAATTCGGAACAGACACGGTTTATATACTGTACATAACCCTCTTTTATTAACAAGTCAAAGTCTACATTAGATTTGTGGGGAGAGTAAAGGTAAGCAGTCAGTTATTTTTATTTTTTCAAATGTTATGTACGAGTTTTTCTTTCTTTAAAAAATTTTTTTGTAAATGATAAAAAATTTTTTTTTTGGCACAGTCAGTCCAAGCAATATTAATTAATGTAAGCACTGTGCACGAACATAGCTCTTTGGAAACAATGCCCCAGCATAAATTTCCTTTTTTGATTGCGTCTTGAGCAGTAGCAGATGATATCACCCTGGACAAGGAAAAGCGGTGGAAGTGTGTTTTATACTTGCCTTTGCTGCACTCCTTATCCCAGTTCACACTCAAATGGGCTTTAAAGGAGTAAGGGAATGAAGAACTGTCGTAAAACTAACAGTTCCTCTTTAAGAATTCCAAGTATAAAATTGGGAGCACGAATGAACATCACAGAAAAGCAACATTTCACAAGTCAAGTGAGAAAATCAGATCACAAATGTAACCGTAGGTGAGGGGTAGTCAACCGTGGGCACTCAAGATGTTGCAGACTACATCTCCCATGATGCTTTGCCAGCATTGTGGCTGTATGAGCATTATAGGAGACTTAGTCCAAAACATCTGGAGTGCCAAAGGTTTCCTATCCCTGCCATAGGAGTGTATTCATTGAACTGCAAACTGGGAAGAACTGACATAGGAATTGCAATTTATAAACCAAAATAGCAAAATTAAACAAAATCTCCAGATCGGTTAATTATCCAGCTCAGCTGCTGTATTCTGAAAATGTTCAATTTCCTTAAGTGAATAAGCCCTGAATAGTGTGGTTTTTTTTTGCTTGAAAGTGGTACTGAAAAAAATGATGCAATACTATAAAGAGCCATGAGGTGTCGCAACACACATCCTTCACTTTGTATGCTGTTCTGCAGACCACATGTCCCTGAAATTATTGGCTTCTTTGGAGAAATTATATTATCTGGTGTGATAATGATTCCGGAATAGGAGAAAAGGGAGAGCAGACAGATTGTAGGAATTTTCTTCTCATCGGCCTTGTCTTGATTGTTGCCGTAACACTAAACAAAGTAGCTTTATTATTGTAACAAAACACTTTTAAAATTGAGTCTATAGAAACATAAAAACATAGAATGTGATAGCAGATAAGAACCATTCGGCCCATCTAGTCTGTCCAAATTTACAAAATACTTTTCTTAGTCCCTGGCCTTATCTTATAGTTAGGATAGCCTTATGCATAGCCCACGCATGCTTAAACTCCTTTACTGTGTTAACCTCTACCACTTCAGCTGGAAGGCTATTCCATACTCTCAATAAAATAATACTTCCTGAAATAGGTTTTAAATCTTTGTCCCTCTAATTTAAGACTATGTCCTCTTGTTGTGGTAGTTTTTCTTCTTTTAAATATAGTCTCCTCCTTTACTGTGTTGATTCCCTTTATGTATTTAAATGTTTCTATCATATCCCCCCTGTCTCGTCTTTCCTCCATGCTATACATGTTAAGATCCTTTAACCTTTCCTGGTAAGTTTTATCCCGCAGTCCATGAACCAGTTTAGTAGCCCTTCTCTGAACTCTCCCTAAAGTATCAATATCCTTCTGGAGATACGGTCTCCAGTACTGCGTACAATACTCCAAGTGAGGTCTCGCCAGTGTTCTGTACAATGGCATGAGCATTTCCCTCTTTCTACTGCTAATACCTCTCTCTATACAACCAAGCATTCTGCTATCATTTCCTGCTGCTCTATTACATTGTCTGCCTACCTTTAAGTAATCAGAAATAATTACCCCTAAATCCCTTTCCGCAGATGTTGAGGTTGAACTATATTTCCTATTACTTAAATTATTATTATTATATATATATAGCACCAACTTATTCCGCAGCCAGGGGCAGAACTTATGTAGCGAGGGCCCTGGTGCAAGTATTTTGGGGGGACCTCCTCCGGCGCAAGCATGGACAAAATGGTAAATCCCCAGATAACACATATACACACAGATAACACATACAAACATATACAGACACATATATGCATATACACACACAGGCACACACACACACACACACACATATAACAAATACACACACACACATACACACACACACTGGTAGCACATGCACACTCACAGATACACACATAAACGCATACACAGACAGCTAACCCATACAGACACAAGGATACCGCATACACAGTTAATAAATGAAAAAACAAACAATACTTGCAAAAACAGATAATATCCTGAACAATTAATGAATATTAGTATGGCAGCTAAACATAAAGAATTTCTTCCAAATTCAGAAGACTTAAATATACAAAAAACAGTGTTAGCGCTTAGTGAATATTCCCCCATATTACCCCAGAGTCAATAATCGGGGGTATCACTAAAATTGTATAACCTTGTATAGCAAGGGTTATAAATCATTCAATTCACATCTGATGTTGATGTATAACGTATGAATCAAGGATATCAGTGTTATCCTGCCAGTTTCAAAAGTATCCAAAATGTATTCAAAAATAACGTCCTTTATCAAGCAAGTATAGAAATATGGAATACAATTAAAAAGATACAAAAAAGTGCATATAGTTTAATATTGCATAATTTATTGCTGTCAGAAACCCTTATCCCCCAAGTGGAACCCTTACATAGATAAATGTGGCCTCGTTTCCAATAACCACAATAACAGCTTAGTACAGTATTGGGATCAAAGTGCTACCACTCCGTTTATCAGCCTATTTGGGGCTGTCTCCTCACTGGAGCTGGGATGTAAGGTCCGAGAGACGGAGGGATGCTTGACGCGTATACCGCTGTGATAGCCTGAAGGCTCTGGATCTCACGATCAACGCGTTTCGCCCACTTCCTGTGGGCTTTGTCAAGATAGGAAGCGTCAGCTATGCGAAGCAGTATATTTATATATATATATATATATGGCCGAGACCCAAATACCGACTTCCATAAAACTACTACCCATAGATAAAGAGGTTAATCAAACAAACTTTATTACATTTCATTAAAATGTCATAAGATGTGATCAGTGTAAGTGGAAATTGCCGAAAATGAATATCTTGATGTTAGTTCTCACTAGAGATACCATTCCACTAATATATAGAAAATATACTAATGCATCTTGTTAATAACAGATAAAATCCTCAACAGGTAATGGTGTTGACACTAATATAACTCTAGCGGCCAACATCATATCTACTCAATGATCATAAAATATTAGAGAGTTCACACTCGGCGTTTAAGCCAAAGGGAACTAATGTTTTTAAATTATATATCCAGAACATTTCCTGATATGTAAGTTTTTTGTTATGTTCCCTTCTCCAGGGTATCTTAAAGGACCACTCTAGGCACCCAGACCACTTCAGCTTAATGAAGTGGTCTGGGTGCCAGGTCCAGCTAGGGTTAACCCATTTTTTTTATAAACATAGCAGTTTCAGAGAATACAATCTCACATAGTGAGAGTGGCTTCAACAGATTCCAGGTGGGACATCTCCTTTCCCACTGTCCCGAATTAGTACCCTGGTGTCCTGCATCTGTGGACACCAGGGAACTGCCTTCAAGCACCATAGCACGAGCCCATCATTAGATACACTCTATGCTATGCAGAGGGCACTAATGCCAAATTATAATGTGCTTATTGATCTATCTGTCTATCTACCAATATCTATCCTCCAGTGCTATTTTGTATTCCACATTCTTGGGTCTTCCAGAGGCTTCCAGAGACTATGTGAATTTGGGGTCCTTTCCCACTGTCCCGAATTAGTACCCTGGTGTCCTGCATCTGTGGACACCAGGGAACTGCCTTCAAGCACCATAGCACGAGCCCATCATTAGATACACTCTATGCTATGCAGAGGGCACTAATGCCAAATTATAATGTGCTTATTGATCTATCTGTCTATCTACCAATATCTATCCTCCAGTGCTATTTTGTATTCCACATTCTTGGGTCTTCCAGAGGCTTCCAGAGACTATGTGACGGTTCAACATAGTATCTTACTAGTCCTTAGAACTTAACTCTTTCATTAGATGTCCCACCTGGAATCTGTTGAAGCCACTCTCCCAACAGGGGTTTACAACACTGAGTGCTCCAATCACAACTAGGAGTAATACTGCCTTCACTTTCCATTTTCCTTCTAGCTCCTCTTTCAGCTCTTGCTACTTGTCCATGTTCCTTTTTGTTGATGTTATGATTCTCGACTCATCTGCAGTCTTCTATTTCTTGTCTACCTCCACAATGTTGGGTTAGTTGGCCACTGGTAAGGTAGATACCTGTTTCTTTTGATCTGGTGCTGGGTGCCTGTGCTACGATTAGTGCCTTGGTGCTTTTTCCAACCACTTTTTCCAGCTGGTAGGCTTTCATAATGTGAGCCACAGCCACCATCTGCATATGGTACATCCCATGGATGGGTCTAGTTTGCCATTAACCTCTTTATAATCTGCATTCTCTATCGGTTGTTGTCTAAGGCAGTGGTTCCTAACCCAGTCCTCAAGTACCCCCTCACAGTCTAGGATTCAGGGATAACCCAGTTGTGTCTAAGGCGTTTTTAGAAAAAGAAAAAAAAAAACACTTTAGACACAACAGGGCAATCC
Source organism: Pelobates fuscus (assembly GCF_036172605.1). Lineage (NCBI taxonomy): Eukaryota > Metazoa > Chordata > Amphibia > Anura > Pelobatidae > Pelobates > Pelobates fuscus. The sequence goes on along the minus strand of NC_086323.1, from coordinate 101,428,454 downwards.
CTCAGGCAGCATTGAGGCATGTATGTATTAACACATACACTACACTAGCACTAAACATTAACTCTTACAGAACACTAAATCTTGAGACATTTATTTAAAACGGAATTTTTGTCCCATAATACACAGTTCACCATTAAGTATCCTTTATATACATTTACATACACAGTGGGAACTCAGTTTACAAACATAATTTTCGGTTTACAAATTAAAATCTATTGAAAATAATGCCTCGGTTTACAAATGTTTTTCGCAATACAAAGCAAGTTTCCCCAGGATGCATTGCACCTGGGAGGTTTATAGCACCGCCCCCTGCATGATGAAGCCTGTGGGCAGCACGTGGCATCGAGTGTGGAGGTGTTGGAGTGGCTTTTGCATCGAGTTTTGGAGCCATTCTGGAAATTGTTTGCAGTTGTTTGGGGACTTTTTGGTGCATTTCTCAAGCTGTGGAAAGGTAGGGAGCTGAGCTTCGTTGTTTACATGCCTTTTATTGTGTGTTCTGCATTGTGGGTTGGTTTCCATGCCAGCTCATTTTGATTTTTTTCTTACCTCCAGAACGGATTAATTGGTTTTCAATGCATTCCTGTGGGAAACTGCGTTTCGGTTTACAAATTTTTCACAATAATGAACGTCCCTGAGAACGCAATAAATTTGTAAACCGAGGTCCCACTGTATAGATAAATATATTCCATTTGGAAAGAGAATGTGCATGTGCTCGTGTGCATGTGCTAACTATTGTATTTCAGTATTGCAGCCAAGAAGGATGAATGAAACCCAATATGTTGTAGCTATTGAACTGTTTTTATGTAAGGGATGCTCATGTGTTTCAATGGAACAAACAACCAGCTGCTACTTCTCAACCTGCACTGTGTGTGACTATTATTAAACGCTACATACTAACAGAATACGTACACACACACCATGCTTCAAGTCATAATGATTTATTTAGCTTCAATCCACGTCTGACTCATACATCACATGTTAATAACAAACAGTTAAGGAAGGGAGTGTATGAAGTATGGCGATGTGGCAGAATTAGACAGACTCTGGAGAAATAGTGTAAACTCAATCCAGAAATAGTTCCCAGGTCTGATAATATTTTCTGCAACATCTGCGCAAATGCTGGGATTGTTGGGCTGAATGCTATGCCATATAAATTGCTGTGGTTTTCAGTTGTATAATACTGTTTATATTATGGTCATTTGTGTTTTTCTGGTAACTAGTTGTCTTACCCGAATACCTATATTTACTGACTTTCTGGTTAATAAAAAAAAAAAGAAGCCAAGAGAGACATCTCCCCCATCCCCTCTACGTCTGGTCTGGATCTGGAACACAGCTTAAACCACATATATAGAAAATAAGGCCACACAAATAAAACTGCAAAATAGCTCTAAAACTCGCTGACATGCTGCCCCCCTCCCCATCTTAAAAGAAAAAAATTATATATATATATATATATATATATATATAAACCAAAAACGTACCTTTGTTTCAACACCAAGGCCAAGTTCCCCCTGCTGCCTGATCCTCCTCCAGTGCCATCACACATCTACAATGGGAGGCAGGCCCGGACTGGCCATCGGGCACACCGGGCAAATGCCCGGTGGGCCGCGGTGGCCGTGGGCCGAGGCCGGCAGGGAGATCACAGGATCTCCCCGGCCGCTCCCCTGCAGGGCCGGCACTATCCTAGCGCCGGCCCCGCTGTATTCCACGGAGGGCCGGTGGGCAGATCAAAGATCTCCCTCACCGGCCCACATGCTGTCAAAGGCGGCCGCCGGCGGTGAGAGAGGGAGGGAGCCAGCCTGCCAGCAGAGGAACCCGGCGGAGCTCTATCTTGCAGTTTGCCATGGCTAGAGTTCACTCACCGCTGGACCACCAGAGATGAATAGCAGAGTGCCTGAACCCCTCTCCCACTCACCAGCGTGCCGCCCCCCGCTCCCAGGCTAAAAGGTAAGAAGGGAGGGGGGGGGGACATAATGCTTACTTATTTTTTCTGTTTTTATTTACCCCCCCAAACACACACAATCCCTTCTAACATGTATACAGAGCACTCTCACTCACATCATCCACAGCACTCACACACATCATCCACAGCACTATCACACTCAGCACTCTCACACACATCACACTCAGCACTCTAACACATCATCCCCAGCACTATCACACTCAGCACTCTCACACACATCATCCACAGCACTCACACTCAGCACTCTCACACACATCATCAACATCACTCTCACACTCACCATCCACAGCACTCTCACGCACAGCACTCTCACACACATCACACTCAGTACTCTCACACACATCACACTCAGCGCACTCACACACAGCACTCTCTCACACATCACACTCAGCACTCTCACACACATCACACTCAGCACTCTCACACACAGCACTCTCACACACACATCACACACAGCACCCCCTCACACACACACATCACACACAGCACTCTCACACACATCACTCTCACACACATCACACTCAGCACTCTCACACACAGCACTCTCACACACAGCACCCTCTCACACACACATCACACACAGCACTCTCACACACATCATCCACAGCACCCACACACACAAATAACCCACAGCACCCACATACACATCACACAGCACCCTCACACAAATCAATCACACACAGCACCCTCACACACATCACACCTCACACACACATACTGCACCCCTCACATACACACAGAACCCCCCCTGACACACTGCACCACACACATACACAATACTTCCAAACATATATATTTATATACACACACACTAGATTCCTTGTAAGCAAGCACATACTACACTCCTAAACACACACTCTCTACAAACACTACATCACTTATACACACACACTATAGCCTGCATGCACACTCTTGCTACATCCCCTATACACACATTCTCTACAGCCCCTAGCCACATATGCAGTACATTACACCACAAACACAACACGCCTAAAACCAACCTTATAACACAATACCACACCACAATCAGCTCACTCTGCACACACACAATACAACAAGCAGGCTCCAAACACATACACAATACTCTTTCCTGGCATTTTTGTCTCCTGGTATCATTTATAGAGACACCAGAGACAAGTTGCAAGGAAACACAGTGCAAGCATGTTATTAAATTTGCTTGCGCTGTGCAGAACTCTCTGCTAGAGCTCTTCAGTTCTTCTTGAACCAACATGCTCACTTTGAGAGGGGGCGTGTTTGTCATTAGTGATTACAAAACACACCCTCTCTGCCCCGCCCCCTTCTTAGGGGGCCGCTGTGGTAAAAAAATGCCAGGGCCGAATTTTTTTCCCAGTCCGGCCCTGATGGGAGGGACATCCTAGAGGTTGAGCTCAGAGTAGGACTTGGGCAGCATGGAAGTAGGAGTTCTGCTGCTATTGTTCGTTAGCATGCTATTTGACTCCAAGCACCATGAGCACTTCAATTCACTGAAGTTGTCATGGTACATTGAGTAATCCTTTAATGGTGAAAGGCAATATAATTGGGTGGATGAATCCTGTAGATATACAATAGCATTAAAGGAACACCATAACACTAGGAGTACAACCCTGCTCTATCTGCCTCCTGTGACCGGGTAAGTGAAAAAACGATAAGAGTAGTGGTATTTCACCGGCGGCGCCCCGTGGCTCGCGAAGGAGCGGGGGCCTCCCACTTATCCTACACCTCTCATGGATGGAGGTTAGCTGTGAGAAGAGAGTTTGAGTAGGTTCTCAAAGTAGAAGTACCTCTGGTGGTCGTCATGTAGAGGGTACTCCGATAAGATGACAAGTTTTGCAGTACAGGATTCTACAGAGGGGGGGGGGGGATAGAGATCTTTACCTGAAACTTGAGAAGGTATAAGGGCAAATCACCTGGTCACTTCCATGTATCTGCTATGGGGCTGCAAGAATACATTTGCTTGAACATGCATACTTTATAGAATAACACCACTGCTGCTCAGCTGATGGGAGGGAGCAGGGGTCAAGTCCTGGGGAATAAAGTGTGGGAACTCACTCGAGTTTCACCCCCACCCCACCACCAAAAAAAACAAAACTTGTATGCATATATAAACGCGTACACACACTCAGGTGCACACATACACTTACAGACACACACGTACACTCACAGACACACAAAGACACACACAAACACAGACACACACACACACAAAGACACACAAAAACACACACACACAAATTCACAGATAGACACACATACTCTCACAGACACACATACACATACACACACACACATACATACACTCACAGACACACACACACACTCACAGACACACACTCACACACACACACTCACAGGCACACACACACAGACACCAACACACACAAATACACATAGATACACTCACAGACACACACACTCACTCCCAGACACACACACACACATACAGACACACACACTCCCAGACACACACACACTCACTCCCAGACACATACACACACATACATACACTCACAGACACACACACACTCCCAGACACACACTCCCAGACACATACACATACACACACCAACACACACATACACTCCCAGACACACTCACTCACAGACACACAACACACACACATATACACAAAAATTATTTGTATATTTTTTTTAAAATTAAAAATGTCCACCCAGCCTCACTACCTGGAGAGCTGGCGTGGACCTGTCCCTGGGGTCCAGTGGGGCTTCAGTGCGGCCGGCTCTTGTCTCGCTGTCAGACGCGGCGAGGGAGCTGTGTTCTCTCTGCTCCCTCTCGCCGCGCGGGCTGTCTGCTGATGCCGGGAGCCAGAAATTACATAATATTCTGGCTCCCGGCATCAGCAAACGGCGCGGCGAGAGGGAGCAGAGAGAACACAGCTCCCTCGCCGCGTCTGACAGAGAGACAAGAGCCGGCCGGGGGGGTCCATCAGGTGGCCATTAGGCCACCTCTTGGGCCCCCCATGACAGGGGGAACACAGGGGCATTTGGGGGCGGCATTTTTTGCCGCCCCCTGAGTGCCTGCAGGACCACAAACAGGAATGGCGTTCTTGCTCTAAAAAAAGTGCAGGAACGCCGTTCCCACGCGTTCCTGCAGGACTCGAGCCCTGGGAGGGAGCTGGCCCAGGTTTTCTCTCCCCATGCCTGGGCCACAAAGATCCACCAGCTGACAAGCACTTAGTCTAGACTGAATGCGGGACAGGCCCTGTTTTTCCCAGGACATTAACCCAAAACATGGGACTATGCTGGCAAAAACGGGACAATTTTCAACAATTTTCTTATTTCACCTCTTGAGAAGTCATCATTACTGATTTTAGAACGGACAGATGTTTTAATGAAAGCTTATAACTGCATTCAGCTTGTCTAAAATCAGTTTTGTTTTATATATAATACTTTTTTAAATTTTATTCTGCTAACATTTTCAGAGTTATTCACTAAAGGGAGAATTGTTGGGAGTTTAAAATGAAAATCAAAGTTAAAAGACACTATAGTCACCAGAACAACTAAAGCTTAATGTAGTTGTCCTAGCAAATATAGTCAGTCCCTGCAGGTGTTTTAATATAAACACTGCCTTTTCAGAAAAGGCAGTGTTTACATTAATGCCTAGGAACACCTCTAGTGACAGTCACTCAAACGGCCACTAGAGGTGCTTCCTGGGTCAGTGCTGCACAATGATCTGCATAGAGGAGTTGAACGTTCCTCATAGAGATGTATTGATTCAATGCATCACTATGAGAAGATGCTGAATGGGGCAGCGCAGCGTTTTACCTTGCTAACAGGGGGCCGGGGCCTAAAAAACACTAGTAGAACTATAGTGTCAGGAATATACGTTTGTATTCCTAAAACTATAGTGTTCCTTTAAGGCTAAAATAATCAGACTGGAAACATTTCCCAAGTCAGCTATGCTTCCAGTTTGAAATGCACTTAAAATTCCCCACAAATCTCCCCTTAAATAATTCATGATGATTTTCTCTAAAGCCTTAGGATAGTAAATAAGAGGTATTTGATCTGGTTATATCAAAATAAGCCATGTTCATACAGGTAGTGGAAATATACTGTGTGCTATTACATAACATGTCATGTGCTAATGTGAAGAATTTAAACAATGTGACCATCTAGCTACAAGTCTGAATAATATTCACTTTATCCATACCGTTTAGACATTTGTAAGATGTGATCTAAAGAAGCAGAACATTTGGAACAGATTGCGAAAGTTCATTTTCAGTTCAAATATAAAATTATTTTTAGATAATGCTTTTATTTATTGCAATTAAAACAGTTCTGAATTCACCCTAATGAGTTTTGCTATTTATTTCCTGCTGGGATTTTATGGAATACATGACTTGGCTTCATTTTAAATACACTAATCAAAGATTGACATTTTAACGCTGCCTTTATGTTAAGAATTCAAATACTGACAAACTCCTGTAGGTATCACTGCTCCTGTTAATTTCTATGGGATGTGAAGTTTTTTGGGCTGGGGGGCAAACATGTGCCTGTATGGCGTATAAATGATGAAAGTCAAGGCCAGACACTCCGGATGTTGCAAAAAGCAGATCTATTAGAACAAAAATATAGAGACTGATAACGCACTCCAATAATAAATGCTAAAAAAAAAGTTTAATACGTATTATTAATCCATCAAAGTTTTCTTATCAATAAGAGTCAGTGCAATGTTAACTTTAAGGTGAAAAAAATGAGCTACTTTTTTTATATACTCAAGTGCGGTATCAGTCTCTCTATTTTTGTTTTAGTATTTTGAGGTCCGTCATAGGTGGGGAACCTTGATACCTGCACCAAACGACAGTTTGAGTGCCAACATATTGTCAGGGTACCTGAGGTCTCTACCTTTGAGAAGGGTAGAGACTTAGTTGTTTATCCGTCTAGACAGGCCATTTCTCCCGTTCCTCGCGGTCCATCCAGTCATTCTAACGCTGGCCGCAAGGGATCCGCTTCCTTTTCTAACATGACGCTCGATACGTGACGTCTTCACGCTATCCCGAGCGACCTGTCACTCTATTGGCTTTATCCAATCAGCACCCATCGGAGGCGTGTCTACTCTCCGGACTCAGGGTATTTAAGCTTGCTTCTCTCGTCAGCTCATTGCCCTGTCGTGGTTCTAGCTTGTCTAGTCACTCAGTGCTCTTGTATTCTAGTATTCTCTTTGGTTCTGACCCGGCTTGTTGTACTATTCTGCTTATCTCTGTTATCCCTCTGACCCGGCTTGTCTCTCGCTTACCTGTCTTCTCGTTCCCTCGACCTCGGCTTGTCTCTGACCATTCTCTGTTATTCTCTGTACGTTAGTCCGGCCATTTTAAGGCCCGGTATACGTACCTTTCTACTGTTTGTACTCTGCGTGTTGGATCCCTGTCCCGATCCTGACATTACGACAGGGCCAATGGATCCTGCAGGTACAAACAGTCAGCTTGGTTCTTCCGACCCCAGGTTTGATGCCATGGAACACAGGATGGATCAGATGGCCCTAGCACTACAGGCGCTATTGTCTCGTGCTAGTAACCCACCAGAGGAGACACGTACTCCTTCGATCTCTCCTGTAAGTTCAGGTCTAGAAGTAGCCACTGTAGGTGCTTCTTCTCGTATTACTCCACCAGTACGTTATGGCGGTTCTCCTGAGAAGTGTCGTGGCTTTTTGAACCAGATCAGCATCCATTTCGAATTACAACCCCGCTCTTATCCTACAGATAGAGCGAAGGTTGGATTTATTGTTACGTTACTCATTGAGAAGGCTCTGAGATGGGCTAATCCTTTATGGGAAAATGATAACCCGTTAGTCTATAACTATAATGCCTTTGTAGCTCTTAAAAGAACTTTTGACCCCCCTGGTAGGAAGGTCAATGCAGCTAGATTACTGTTGCGCCTTAGACAGGAAAATCGAACACTTGTGGATTATGCACTAGAGTTCAGATCCTTGGCGGCAGAAGTTAAGTGAAACGAACAGGCTTATATAGATGTATTTTTAAATGGGTTATCAGATGTAATCCTTGACGAGGTTGACACTAGAGAGCTCCCTGAGAATTTGGAGGATTTAATTTCTTTTATCTCTCGCATTGATGAACGCTTAAGAGAGAGGCAGAACACTCGAGATAGGACTCGTAGACCCTCCTTTAAACTAGCTCCTGCATTTCAAAATTCTGAGATCGAAACCTCACGTTTCCCAGAGCCTATGCAGATAGGTAATACTCACCTCACAGAGGAGGAGAGACAGTACAGGAGAAGGGAGGGTTTATGTATGTACTGTGGTGTCAGAGGTCACTTACGCCTAAATTGTCCCAATCGTTCGGGAAACGCTCGCACCTAAGTTTCTCTAGAGGACAGGCCTTGGGTGTATCTATTTTGTCCTCTGTTCACAATTATAAAGATCACAGGCTTCTGTTACCCGTTTCTTTGACTTGGGAGAAGGGAGTAGTCAAAACCATGGCTTTGATCGATTCTGGAGCCGCTGAGAGCTTTATCGATCAAGTCTTTGTTAACAAGCATACTATCCCATCCCAGTTAAGGGAGACACCTCTGGCCGTTGAGGCCATAGATGGTAGACCTTTACTTGAGCCTGTTATTTTCCGTGAGACCATACCTGTTAATTTAACTGTTGGTATCTTGCATGAGGAAGACCTATCCCTGTTGATCATTTCCTCTCCTTCTATTCCCATAGTCCTGGGGTACTCCTGGTTAAAGAGACATAACCCTATCATTAATTGGGAGTTAGGGGAGATAGTTTCATGGGGTCAGAATTGTCAAGAGAAATGTTTGCGGAAGGTCTCACCTCTTTGCCTGGCTAACACGTCGGCTAACTCCTCTAATCCTACAGAGACACAAATACCGCCTCAGTACCTGGATTTAAAGGCAGTATTTGATAAAAAGAGAGCCGATACCTTACCTCCACACAGATCCTTTGATTGCAAAATTAACTTACTCCCTGGTACCATGCCTCCCAGGGGTCATGTATACCCGTTATCTACTAAAGAGAATTCAGTTCTTGAGGAGTATATTCACGAGAATTTAGACAAGGGATTTATTAGGAGATCCTCCTCCCCTGCCGGGGCTGGATTTTTTTTTGTTAAAAAGAAGGATGGTACACTTAGGCCTTGTATTGATTATCGAGGTTTGAACAAGATAACCATTAGGAATGCTTATCCCATTCCTTTGATTACCGAACTCTTTGATCGTTTAAAGGGTTCTAACATTTTCACCAAGTTAGATCTCAGAGGGGCATATAACTTGGTGAGAGTCCAGCAGGGACACGAGTGGATTACGGCATTCAATACTCGATACGATCACTATGAATATACAGTAATGCCTTTTGGGTTATGTAATGCACCGGCTGTATTCCAGGATCTGATAAATGAGGTTCTTAGGGAATTTCAGCATGAGTGTGTTATTGTATACCTGGACGATATACTCATACATTCTAGAGAGATTGAGACTCACCACGAACAAGTCAGAAGGGTTTTGCACAAACTTCTTCAACATGGTCTGTACTGCAAATTGGAGAAATGTAGTTTTGATCAATCCCAAGTAAACTTCCTCGGTTATGTGATCTCTGGGGAGGGATTTAAGATGGACCCGGATAAACTCCAGTCCATTCTAGATTGGCCTCTACCCAAGGATCTTAAGGCCGTTCAGAGATTTATTGGGTTCTCCAATTATTATAGGCGCTTTATTAAGGGATATTCTTCTATTATTGCGCCCATCACCAATATGACCAAACAGGGGGCTGATACTAAGAATTGGTCTACGGAAGCTCTCCTTGCTTTCAAAACTCTCAAGGAGCTTTTTGCTTCCGCCCCAATTTTAGTTCACCCTAATACCACTCTTCCTTTCCTACTTGAGGTAGACGCCTCGGAGACTGGCATAGGTGCCATCCTATCCCAAAGGCTAGGTGTGGATAAACCGTTACATCCATGTGGATTTTTTTCTAAAAAATTGTCTGGTGCGGAGAGCAGATATGACATTGGTGATAGAGAACTACTAGCTGTTATCAAGGCTTTGAAAGAATGGAGACATTTATTGGAAGGGACATTACATCCTGTTACTATTTTAACGGATCACAAGAACTTGTCCTATATTGGAGAGGCCAAGCGATTGTCTTCCAGGCAAGCTCGTTGGTCGTTATTCCTCACCCATTTCAATTACGTTCTTACTTATAGGCCTGGTTCAAAGAATTCTAAAGCCGATGCTCTATCTCGTCAATATGAACCTTTGGCTTCTTCTGAACCGGTTCTGTCCTCTATAGTACCCCAATGCAATATTATTGCTAACACAAGTCTCAAAATCCATTCTCCGTTGCTTGCTCAGATCTTGAACTTACAACATCTGGCACCTGGACAGACTCCTGAGGGAAGAAAATTTGTCCCTCCTGAACTCCAACTGGAGCTCTTACAGTGTTTCCACAAAAGCAAGGTGGCTGGCCATCCGGGCATTCGCAAGACTTATTCCCTGATCTCCAAGGATTTCTGGTGGCCTTCCTTACGAAAGGATATTAAGGAGTTCGTCGGAGCTTGTGAGACTTGTACCAGGACTAAACAGCCTCACGCATCTCCTTGTGGTTTGTTGCTCCCCTTGGACATTCCTGAGAAACCATGGTCCTGTTTGGCCATGGACTTTATTGTGGATTTACCTGCTTCCAAGAGACAGACTGTTATTCTCACGGTGGTGGATAGATTCACTAAGATGGCTCATTTTGTGCCGTTACCTAAACTCCCCACGTCCCCTGAATTGGCGGAGATTTTTGCGAGAGAAGTTTTTCGCTTACATGGGATACCTTCTGAAATCGTTTCTGATAGAGGCTCTCAATTTGTCTCACGATTCTGGAGATCCTTCTGTTCTCAATTAGGTATCAAATTGAACTTTTCCTCTGCATATCACCCTCAGTCTAACGGAGCCGCTGAGCGTACTAATCAAAAGATTGAACAATATCTGCGCTGCTTTGTTTCCGAACACCAGGATGATTGGGTCGGTTTGATTCCTTGGGCAGAGTTCGCACACAATAATCTCGTTTGTGATTCTACTCGTTCTAGCCCCTTCTTCATGAACTATGGCTTTCATCCTTCCATTTTTCCTTCGGTCTCTTCTTCCCAAGGAGTACCGTCGGTTGATGATCATGTCGCCAATCTGAAGAAGTTGTGGGATCAGACTCGTCAAATTCTCCTGCATAATTCTATGTTGTTCAAAAAACACGCTGATAAACACAGAAGGGCGGCTCCAGTTTTTGTTCCTGGGGATAGAGTATGGCTGAGTACTAAGAACATTCGTTTAAAAGTTCCCTCTATGAAATTTGCGCCTCGGTACATAGGCCCTTACAGGGTTTTGTCTCGTATCAACCTGGTTGCGTATCGCCTAGCCCTGCCATCGGCCTTACGTATTCCCAACTCCTTTCATGTGTCTTTGCTGAAACCACTGATTTGCAACAGATTCTCCTCTACGGTTGCCTCACCTCGTTCGGTTCAGGTGGACGGTCAGGAGGAGTACGAGGTCAACTCCATTATCAATTCCCGATTCTCCCGGGGAAGATTACAGTATCTGGTCAACTGGAAGGGATATGGTCCTGAGGAGAGGAGTTGGGTACCTCAGGAGGACGTTCATGCTCCCCGTCTCCGCAGGGCGTTTCACTCCCGCTTCCCATCTCGTCCCAGTTCCTTCCGCCCGGTGGGCGTATCTGAGAGGGGGGGTACTGTCAGGGTACCTGAGGTCTCTACCTTTGAGAAGGGTAGAGACTTAGTTGTTTATCCGTCTAGACAGGCCATTTCTCCCGTTCCTCGCGGTCCATCCAGTCATTCTAACGCTGGCCGCAAGGGATCCGCTTCCTTTTCTAACATGACGCTCGATACGTGACGTCTTCACGCTATCCCGAGCGACCTGTCACTCTATTGGCTTTATCCAATCAGCACCCATCGGAGGCGTGTCTACTCTCCGGACTCAGGGTATTTAAGCTTGCTTCTCTCGTCAGCTCATTGCCCTGTCGTGGTTCTAGCTTGTCTAGTCACTCAGTGCTCTTGTATTCTAGTATTCTCTTTGGTTCTGACCCGGCTTGTTGTACTATTCTGCTTATCTCTGTTATCCCTCTGACCCGGCTTGTCTCTCGCTTACCTGTCTTCTCGTTCCCTCGACCTCGGCTTGTCTCTGACCATTCTCTGTTATTCTCTGTATGTTAGTCCGGCCATTTTAAGGCCCGGTATACGTACCTTTCTACTGTTTGTACTCTGCGTGTTGGATCCCTGTCCCGATCCTGACACATATACTTCTCTTTTATCTTATTGGAACAAAGAAGCAACGTTTCAGCGTGCACAGAGGCCTTTGTCTTCCCCTGGAGGAGCTAATATTCGGCAAAAACGCGCGTCGGGACAGTTTAGAGCAGTGGGTGGCAGTTAGATAAGGGATGATGCTGCAGCTATAATATATTCTATTCTTTAGACAAGCCACCACTGTGATTTTAGTATGCAATATCTTTTCACTAGTTAACAACAGTTAGCAATCGAGGTGAGGGGAAGGAGTCTGGCTCCTTTATTTCGTTTTGGGTTTTGGGGATTGGCGACTTTGGGAGTCTAGTCTTTTCTATAGGTGTGCCCACGAAGGCACTTCAGTTGATATTGGGTGTATATAGGTTTTTCCTATTGTTAGTTACTCCCCTCCCTGTTCCCAGCTATTATTTAATTGTTTATTTTTCTAGCCAATATTCCTCCCCTCTCCTTATTTTCAGCACCAATAGCTGTGATACTTTAAAACATACCTATTTTAACATTTAAATTGATTAAAGGTTATGTCTTAATTTATTTAATGATCAATTCATGGGTTGCACTTGTACTTGGAAGGTATAGGTTTGTGAGGTATGAGTTATTTTCTACCTCCGATCCTTTCTTTTCCTTCGCGCCTACATATTTCAGTTAGGGGTTACCCCCCACACCTAACCAGCAACCTGACACACTCTACCTGCTTAGACTAAATTTAAAATTTCTTTGTCAATCTTTTACCATAATGCACATGTATAGGATGTAAAACATATCAATAAAAAAGAAATCATGCAATTACCAAGTGTGTAAAATCAATCTTTGAAAGAAATGCATCAATAAATCACAAAAAACTAAATATATATCACATTTTGTCAATGTCTAACAATAAACTTGAAAATATATAAAGGTATTTGAATAAATGTATATATATATATAAATATATCTACAAACAAAGGATTAGATTAGAGATATAAAGTGGGACAAATCCCTCCACTTCTCCAGGATAGATTAAGATGGACTAGGCCCCAGAACCGGAACTCCAACTAGGGAGTTATCCCTTGCCAGATGAACTTGAGATGGAGCAGCAACCAAAGGTGGAGCTAAATGACGTACTTACTGAGATCTAGAAGGCGGGATTCGCCTCACCTAAAAACCGGCGGAGTTTACCGTAAGACCAGACAGTAGTCTGCTAGGATCAAAAATACTTGTACATATAAAAAGATAATAACATAGGTAAAAGACGACCCAAGCTAAGTTTAATACACTATGCAGAAAATGCCGGGAAATTTATATTACAGCGCCAGCTGAGGAAAACAAATAGTGAATGATAAAGGCCTCTGTGCAGGCCGAAACATTGCTCATTTGTTCCAATAAATCTGCTTTTTGCAATATCCTGAGTGCCTGGACTTAACTTTCTTCATATCTGCTGAATTGGGATTTGTCAACTCTGGGCCCTGAGCACCTGGATTTCTATGGAAGAGTACGGGACTTTTTTTGTGTATGGGATATAAAGGCAATATGTGGTGCAAGTTTGATCTATTGCCCAGGACCGCAGAGTGCCTTTATCAACCTCTTTGGAGGGCTGCCTGTGGACCCCTGATAAGTACAATAAAATGATGTACTTTTATACATTATTATGTATTTTGTATTTTATATGCTTTCGGGATCACAGTTACATCAATCCACTTCACCTTCGCATGAGACTCTACACTGGGAGTCAAATGCATTTTGTTATTATATTTACTCTGGCTTTTCTTCATAATTGGTAATTGATAATGTGAACATTATTTACTCTAGCTGAACACTTGTTTAAAGGATCACTATAGGGTCAGGAACACAAACATGTATTCCTAACCCTATAGTGTTAAAACCACCATCTAGCCCCCCTGGGCCCCTCATGCCTCCATAAATATAGCAAAATCTTACTGTATTCAAGCCTGAAACTGTAACTCTGCATGCTGTTTGCCTCAGAAAAACAAGCAGTCTGCTGACATCATCAGAAGTGGTAGTCTGACCCAATCACAATGCTTCCCCATAGGATTGGCTGTGACTGACAAAGAGGCAGATCAGGGGCAAAGCCAGCATGATTCAAACACAGCCCTGGCCAATCAGCATCTCCTCATATAGATGAATTGAATCAATTAATCTCTATGAGGAAAGTTCAGTGTCTGCATGCAGAGGGAGGAGATACTGAATGTTTGGATGCATTTTAGGCAGCCATGACCTAGGAAGGATCTCTAACAGCTATCTGAGGAGTGGCCAGTGGAGTTATCACTAGGCTGTAATGTAAACACTGCATTTTCTCTGAAAAGATAGTGCTTACAACAAAAAGTCTGAAGGTAATGATTCTACTCACCAGAACAAATTCGATAAGCTGTAGTTGTTCTGGTGACTATAGTGTCCCTTTTAGATGTTTTGATAATTGATCTAGAACACCTTAATTTACTGAATACACTAGTACGGGAGTAGGCAACCTTTGGCACTCCACATGTCGTGGACTACATCTCCCCTGATGCTTTGCCAGCATTATGGCTTGAAGAGCAATTATGGCAGTAAGAGCATTGTGAGAGATGTAGTCCACAACATCTAGAGTGCTAAAAGATGCCTACCCCAGCACTAGTGCACAAAATGCGGTTTATGTGGGCCGAACAAATCAAAATCCTTTTAATATACCCCGGAACTAATCAATACTTGCAGGATCTACCTGTGTAGCTGTATTCATTGAATAAGACTTCACAGGTGAATTCCAAACAAAATGATTAGTTTCAAGGTAGATTAAAAGGAATTTGATTTGTTTGATCCCACATAAAATGATTTGTGCAAAAGTCTTGCACACAGAGTGAGTGTTTTAGACCCAAGCTTTTCATTATATTTTCGGTCATTATTTTGTCTGGGAGTACCCCTATGAGCAGGGTTATTTACTAAAGTATGAATTGTAGGGATTTCAAATGGATGTTCACATTTTAAGCAAAAAAAAAAGTCAGCCATATTTTACGTTTGGCTATTTTTTTCTAAGATTTGATATTCCCTTTAAATTCCCTATGTTTCACACTTTATTGAGTTTCACATTTTATTGAATAAACCTGTAAACTTTATGTAAATGTCAGGCCTGTTCCCATCGATGCCGTGGGTTTAGAGGAGATAGCAGGGAGCTTAAAACATTTCCATATATCAGGTCCTCCGCTAGAACAGGGCAAAGGTGGAAATGACTGGGGGAAGACTGGTGGAAACACAATGACTTTAAGGGTTTAAAGAGGTATGCAATAATCATGTACAATACTGTGATGGAG
The DNA here is from genome assembly GCF_036172605.1 of Pelobates fuscus. Lineage (NCBI taxonomy): Eukaryota > Metazoa > Chordata > Amphibia > Anura > Pelobatidae > Pelobates > Pelobates fuscus. The sequence goes on along the minus strand of NC_086323.1, from coordinate 101,412,943 downwards.
AAGGATATCGACTTGGAGAGAACTCTACAGAATAGAAAAGTTGGATACAGAAAATAACAAAAACAGCATGAGAAGAGGGGTGATACGCTGATAGAGACATAACAGAATAATAAACACCAAAATACGGTATTCAGATCCATTAAGAGGAACTGTAGGCACTGTTTCTGCTTCATCACATTAAACTGGTAATAATGTCCAGGGTCCCCTGGTACTCATTTTATTCATCATGAAACCCTTTTTGAATGTTTGCATGTATTATTTCTAAACGAGAGTCCCTGGCAGTCCACCTCTCCTGTCCTGCTTTGGCTAATGAGGAAGTATTAGCTTGAGCAGCAATGGGCACCTGTGAGTGGCTGAGAGTGTCAGCTGACTGCTTTAGCCTATCAGAGCTCCAAGTGATGGTATGAATGGGTATAAAAACAAGGGAGTGTGTCATCTCTGCCTTAGCCACACTGCCAGAAGGGGCCAGACTGTGGGTGGCCACGGACCCTTATTTAGTGTTAAACTGCTCAAAAATGGTTTAACGCTGAATGGAGGGACAGTGCCTTGTGACTCCAGGCATTATAACCAATTCAAAGAGATGAAATGGTTATAGTGACTAGAGTGTCCCTTTAAGTGAGTGCTTTCTGCTCAAGTGAAAGAATGCACATAAATGTGTGTATGATCTATAGGCAAAGCATGTATTAATCATTTAGCGGGACATTCCATTGGTTTCCATGGAAACTGCTCAATTTTCAGTACTTTGTCTCACAATGTCTCCTTATAAATATTCTGTTGTTGTATCTAGTTATAATCCCTTTCCAACTGCAAAGTTTTGACAGAATTTATCTGCCATAACCCAGAAAGGATGCACAGATTTTTGTGCAGTGTAGCGAGTCAAGGTCTGGTTCATATCAAGATTCAACCATTGCTTGTTTTAAAAGTTTGGAGCAAAGTTTGTTCAGTTTTCTGGGATAACGTAAAAGCGCTGGTCTGTGTTCGTCCTGGGGCTGGCTCAGCACGCTTGACATGCATTAACCCCTTCCTTCCTGCCTTCTTATAAAGCCAAAATAAAGTAGAGCCTTTCTAACCAACTAATTCCACAATGAAGTCAAAGTACAACACACTGTGCATATACAATAGGTTTATTGTGCACATGAGCAATAACATCAAAAGTTGTTGTCATTAGTTGCAACTAAAGGGGCAGTCTAAGCAATACAGGCATTTGTAATGGTTATGGTATCAGCATATTTATATTAACGATATAAAGGGTGCATATGGCCACTTTCACTATAAGGATTCCATTGATTTCCCTGGGGATTCATAGATGTGAACCAAGTTGCAGTTTCTCTAGATTCTCTGCAAACTCTGCAGAAATTACTATACAGTCTTTGAAGTGTACTTGTATCCTGTTGATAGCAGCATATATTTGCAGCTGCTGGCTGTGCAAATGCCAGATTACAACCAATCACTGAACAGTCAGATGATGGGAATTCAGACAGGGTTCTTGGCAACTCAATGGATAGTGACATTGCTGACTGTGTTCACTGATACATTTAGCCATAGTTACTCCAAACTGCAATGAAGGAACTGTGACAGCACTGTGACAGCATTTTTCATTAAAAAAATTTTTTTGCCAAATAATTTTTAGCTTTTTTATTTTTAGTTTTTCTTAATTTATGGCCAACATGTTTTGGTGCCACTTTATAGATAATACATTTTCACTTTTGCATTATACAAGACACAATTTTAACCAATGTATATACTAGTCATACTAGATCATATTTATACGGGTGTATATATTTTACTTTCTGGGTTTACATACTATAAGCCTGGAAATCAGAATTGGCAGTTTAGAATTCCATAACTATTACAGTTAGTACAGTCAATTTACCAACTGGTAAGCCATTTCCCTGCCCAACAGTTTTTTTTCACTATAGTAAAGATTCAAACTAAATTTCAAAGTTAAGATCATAGTAGCTTAAAGGGACACTATGGTCATCAAAGCAACTTTAGCCTAATGAACCCATTTTCATGTATAAATCATGCCCCTGCAGTCTCAATGCTCAATTCTCTGCCATTTAGGAGTTATGTCACTTTGCTTATACAGCCCTAGCCACACCTCACTGTTTACACTTTATTGCAAATTCTGCTTAATTTAGAATTTATATTTTATCTCCTGCTCTGTTAATAGCATTGTAGTCCCTGCGGGAGCCTCCTGTATGTGATTAAATAAAAATTTACAGCGCAGGAGATACAAACTTTTAAAGTAAGTTAATACGTGATTGAAAATGAAACCATTTTGCTTTCATGTAGGTTGTGTCAGTCACAGCCAGAGGAGGTTTGGCTAGGGCTGCATAAACAGAAACAAAGTGATTTAACTCATACATGGCAGAGAATTGAGCATCAGAATCAGAGGCATGATCTATACACCAAAACTGCTTCATTAAGCTAAAGTAGTTTTGGTGACTATTGTGTTTACATGGAAACATTCTCTAAGTGAGCTAGGGTTCAGTTTGTCTACTGTGGCCTTAAATTATAAAATTCTATTTAAACTCTCACAATTGTGAATAACCCTGTTCGTGTATATTTACACAGCAGTGAGTGGTCCTTCATGAACACTGACTACCAAAGAATTTCCTATCTACGTCTGGTCAGGGTAGGTTAGAAGAACTACAGGGCAGAAAGCCTACTTTAGTTCAAACAATTACTGGACTACTAGTTAGTGCTATTTAGTTTACATTAGCACTTTGAATTGATTTAACATTAGAGATCAAAGTTCTGGTGAGTAACCAAATAATTTCTGAATAATTTAACTTTTATTCTGGAAATTTTCAAATGTGAATTATAAATACCGATGCTCTTTTATTACTATTTTATTATTTCGCGATTTTTCTGTAATGTTATCCTTTCGAGTTACTTTTTGTATTATATATTCTGTCTATTTAAATTACATTTTCTTTGTGCCAATTTCTGCGTTGTCTATTAAACAGTAAATGAATTTATAACGGTAATTTAAAACATGCAAAACTAGTGTAGTTCTTTAGTGCGATCACAGTGGAAACCAATGGAATGTCTGGATATTTTTACTCTACATTGCTCTAGCATTTTGTCCCAAACTGACTGCAGATTCGTGACCCTGTGTTCATTGAGGTGTTCATTACTGAAGGCTGCTAATCAGTAGCATGCAAATCTGTCACTGAATAACGTTTATTCCTTGTGTTGCATTGATTTGTGGATGGTCAGATTTACCCAGAATTCCCGCCACCACCAGCACTTGTTCTCTACTCTCTGCAACTGAGCCAAGGATTTACATCAGTTTCTCACTACTTTGCATCAGTCTAGGAATGCCAGACCTTCTGACACAGGGTCACAGAATACTGATGTAAGATATTCCAAACACACAGCCTCTCTCTGTCAGCTGTATAAGCATCCGAACATAGTACAAGTGACAGTTATCTCTATATAAAGGCTTTCTCTTGCCAAACAAATTGAGGCTAGAATTAGAGTAAGGGTTAGACATTTAGGTGAAAGTGGCATCCATCCTAAAACAGTACAGTCAAAGTTCGATATTAAAATCTTGAGCATCAATGTTGCTGCCGTCCTAATCGTAATGTAATGATGTTCCAGTGGTTATAGTGTAGTCATACACCATGCAGCTGTTGGATTGGAGGGACATTTGATCTACTACAAATGAACCTATGGAATTTGAAGAATTAGTATAAATCTCCTGAATGAATTGGTTATGTGAGCCACTAGTTAGACAACTCTGTCCTCTGTGAATGGAACCAAATTGACCCTTACATATTTTGCTTTTGTGATTTGTAGTTTAATCCTAAGCCTTTGATACCCTCACAGTTAACTCTAACCTCTCACCTGGTTCATTCACTACAAATACCACCTGTTTAAACCGTGCAGCTGCCAAGCATTTTCTTACCAACAACAACTTACTATTTTATCTATTGAGTTTGGTAATAACACATTTCTCCCAACCATCCTGCATTCAGTGGGCAGTTTCAATAATGAGGCCCTGTCCAGTAGTGGGATTAAAATTTTTTAGTATCCAGTTCAGACTTTTCATATGTTTCTGATTCCACCCAAGGCCGGCCCAAGACATTGTGCTTCCTGGGTCTACGGCTCAAAAGCTGGACCCCCCCCCCCCCCCTACAGTCATGCGTTCACACAGGTAAGATCCTCGGTGGGAACATTGGTGCACTGCGCCCAGGCGCCTGAAGGTGTGGGACGCAGTCACGCAGAGAGGAGCCCTGTCACAGGGGACCCTGGAGGTGGCCACCTTAGGGTGCCCCTGATGTAATGCTAATTCAGTAAGGCAGAGTAGGCACCTTCCTAACTAGATGTCAGATGCCTACTCAGCCAATATATGCAGTAGGTGGAAGGAGGGGGGAAGGAGTGGCCCATTATAATTGTTAGCACCAGGCTCAATGGGCGCTTAACATCGGCAATAGACACAAGTACACAAAAATAATAGATGTGTTAAAAGAAGAATTAAAGTGCTGTGCACTTGGGCATTTTGATGTGAAAAGTGGTTTGACAGCAGCTCGGGGAGCAACTGTCCTACCAACTTGACACTTGGAAATGACTAATTAATAAGGGAGATCTCCCCAAACAGGAAAGCATTTAGTAAAAGGAATTCCGAAGGAATTTTCAGCTAGAGAATTATATCATTGCATCAAATACATAAACTTTGTATTTCAAACCAATAAGCAGTAAATAAAACAACACAAAATACAAAACCAGGCTGCACCAAATATACAGTTCAAAAGGTCCAAAAAGATAAACAAAAGTGTTTCAGGTGTTTTTTTTACAGACCCTCCACTCTTAATACATTCAATAATTGTTATCTATCAAGGTTATTTACTAAAATGAGAATTGCCATGCCAGGGTGCTTACTGTCCCTTCCAACCCAGAGTGGATAAGTCTTTATAATCTCAGCCAGTAAAATGTTTTTCCATAGAAAAGCATTGAGAGGCAAAATGTTTTCAGTGATACATTTGATTTTGTCATATTTATGAAAACGTACGAAAAGGATTGTTCAGTCTGTAATGCAATGCAATTTTATATATTTTGTCTAACCATAAAGTTCATCCTGGATAAAAAAATATTCATTAGATGGGTTATAGGAGTGGTCACTAAACAGTAAAATGTAGTGAATTTGGAATCAAATGGCAAATTTTAGGCTTAAACAACTGATTTGGAAGAACTCTCCAAATCTGCTCTATTCACAGCTTAACTATTTCATCCTACATTTCTAATTCTAATTTGGTGTTCAGTTCACTACAATTGTCTGTTTAGAAAATAAAACTCACAGCATTTGATACAATGAACAGCAAGATGACGGAGTTAACGTCTAATATACAGAATTTAGGTGAAAATAACCTAAACAATATTATACACCTCGACTCCTTAATTTTTTATTTTTATAAGTAACTTTAATCAAAGATTTAAACCACTTGATTAGACATATTTATATATATATATTTTTTAAATTATATATATTTTTCAATCTTAAATGTATGCATTACCCTTTACTATAGGTGAATTAATGTAAGTCAGATATCTGAAAGTTCTGGTACATTTAGGGCCAGGATGATCCAACCAGTCAGTAAAATGGTCAGTTGCGTAACATTTGCAATGCATGCTTTCATCGCCGGGCCTCCAGCCTACGCTTGCTCATAACATGATCTGCATTCCAAAGAACACCAGCTACATCATTCACTCACATGGCTCACAAATACCTCACTAGTTCTTATGTCCTTGTTAACTGCTCAGGAAACCTATTAGTTTACCCTCAGCCTAGAGACTGTCTCACTCTCGCCTTACCGATTAACCCTTTAACCCAGCTGTAACAGAATGCATCGTGCGGAACAAACGTGTAACACTGTATCATGAGAATCTCTGATATTTCCATCTCTGGAAATGACTCTCACTACTGTCTGTATATGGGAAGCAGTTAAAGCAGGAGTCTTTCCAGTTGCTGTTTCACTCCTTTAGGAAACTATTGAGGCAAATGCGTAAGTAGAGAGGTGTTATTATCTGAACAAGATAAATCTCTACTCAGATTATATTTACAATATAACAACATGTTAACTTTTAAAGGGACACTATAGTCACTAGAACAACTACAGTTTACTGAATTTATTCTGGTGAGTAGAATCATTCCCTTCAGGCTTTTTGCTGTAAACACGGTCTTTTCAGAGAAAGTGTAGTGTTTACATTACAGCCTAGTGGTAACTTCAGTGGCCACTCCTTAGATTGATGTTAGAGATTCTTCCTGGGTCATGGCTGTCTAAAATGCATCCAAACATTCAGTGTCTCCTCCCTCTGCATGCAGACTCTGAACTTTCCTCATAGAGATTCCTTGATTCAATTCATCTCTATGAGGAGATGCTGATTGGCCATGGCTGTGTTTGAATCATCCTGGCTCTGCCCCTGATCTGTCTCTTTGTCAGTCTCTGCCAATCCTATGGAAAAGCACTGTGATTGGATCAGGCCACCACTTCTGATGATGTCAGCAGACAGCTTGCTGAGCTACAGCTTCAGGCTTGAATACAAGTATGATTTTTCTATATTTAGGGCGACATGAGTGGCTAGATGGTGGTTTTAGCACTATAGGGTCAGGAATACATGTTTGTGTTCCTGGCCCTATAGTGTTCCATTAAGTAATGAGATCCAGGAAAACAAAACAAAGATACCTCAAAAACATACAACAACGATGACGACAAAATGGACAGAATTCCATGAAACTCTATATGGATTCAGATCAGGGCCAGACTGTAGGGGATGTGTGGGTACATTGACCCAGGTGGCCCTTTTAGGGGGAAGTCCTTCAGCTACCCCTCCCCCTCCTCCCCAAGAAATGAAAGTGACTATTTATGTGTGTGTGCCTGTATGAAAGGTTGTGTGTCTTTCTCTGCGCATGTATGTATGTATGTGTATGAGTAATTAGTTGTATGTCTGTGGATAATTATATATGTTTATACAGTATGTGATTGGTGATTTTGTTATGTGTGAGAAGTTTGAGTACATGAGCGCAGACTCTCAGCTATGCAGAGGCCATATGATTTATTATGGAAATACTATTAAAAGAACACATACATTGAGAAATATCTGAGACCACTTGACACTTACTATGTAATGCAATATGTATACATATATATAGGGGATTAGTGCATTCCACTTTAAACATAGTTAGATCAAGAGCGAAAAAGAAGCATAAACATACCTATAGTACTTCAAGTGAACGTGAAGATTAAGCACTCTCTCTCTTTATATTTATGTTTGTCCATTTCAGCTTTCACTTTGGAAAATATCACTTCAATCATATCTACATGAATGTATCCCTCCTGAACACAAAATCATTTCTCATTATTAGGAAAAACCACATGAAATTGGAAACTCCTACTATTCCTTGAAGGCATAACAGGCAGCAGGAACCGCAAACCACATGTGGCTCGGAGTAATCCAGAAAACATTTAAGATTTCTAAAATACATTCCTAAGGCAATGCTGAGCAAATGGTAGGCCTTCTGCTATTGCTTAACTACAACACCCACAATGCCCAGGGAGCAAATCAGGTGACTGCTTTGGAATGATGGTCTGTTAGTGTCCCCTAAAACAGTTTGTAATCTTACCAGGCAAGACCCTCAACAGTCAGAAAAATCCCCCTAATACTCAGGACATGGTCGTTCTATATCAAAATGTTTTATCTTAAAGGGACACTCCAGTGCCAGGAAAACAATCCGTTTTCGTGGCACTGCAGGTCCCCTCTCCCTCCCGCCAGGGCCGGATTAACATAGGGTCGGATGGAGCTGCAGCTCCAGGCCCAGGCCCATGGAATAGGCCCATTGATTTAAATAAAAAAATATATATATATATTTTTTATTTTTTATTTTTTACTCACTACTCTTAGGGTTGCCAGGTATTTCTCATGTATTTCTTAGGGTTGCCAGGTATTTCTCAGAAGTATTTTTCAGGTATTTGAGGCTGCCTAGCCGGTGCCGGTATTACAGTAATACCGGCAATACAAATGTCTGTCTCAGTATAAACAGAGATTATTCTGCAATACCAGCACCGGCCAGTAGGGGTCGTTGTTTGTGTGGAGAGAGGCAGTGTTAAGAAGTTACGGCATCTCCCTCCCTGCATCTCTCTACTCACTGATCCGCGGGGGAGCCGCTCTGCACAGAGAGTCCAGACAGCAGCTCCGAGGGACGCTGAGACATTGGGACACTGGGGAACATGGGGACCCTGAGCATGGGCGTCTGAATATTTCCAGGGGGGAGGGGGGGCATAATTGTAATGACATCCATGCTTGGCCCCTTTTTGACAGTGTCATGAAAGGGAAGGAGCATAGTCATTTTCACATAAAGCAAGGATGAATAGCGTTTTCACAACTATGGTGTCAGGAATATATGTTTGTATTCCTGACACTATATTGTTCCTTTAATCAAATTACAGGAACATTCTGGTCACCATAACAACTTCATCTAAATGAAAATGCTATGATGCCAGGAAGACCCTGGGTGCTCTCTTTCCTATAAGGGGTTAAACCTCTCTCAAATGGTTTACCCCAAAGGCTTCCTTCAGCTCCAGATCTCCAGGTCGCTCAGTGGTATTCAGCTTCTGAAACAGAGAGTCAGGAAGTGCAGATTGACGTTAAGAATGGGTGCCGCTGATTGGCTAGAGTGGTCAGCTGGTCAATCGCTAGTTCCCGATTCATAAAAATGTTTTACGTTTTTATGAATGGGGAGCTACTGATTGGCTTAGAGTGCCAGCTGACCCTATAGCCAATCAGCGGCACCCCTACCCAGCAGCCCTCTGTGTTTCCTGACACTCCGTAAATAAAAGTGAACACATTAACACTGATATTGTTTTTACCTGGTGTCACGAGCGTGGGCTATAGGCCCTGCTGAGAAAGTAGGGAGAGTGTGGAAGTGACAGGGATAATGATAACAGACCCCTGGTTACCTGTTGCTAGTCCCAGCAACCACTCAATTAACCCCTGCAATCCCTTCTACACTAACCCCCTAGTACACACTTTACTGCCTCCACCAAGACTTTAAACCCGGGCGTCTTAGGTTACCCCACACACAGGAGAATTATAGAATCACAGTTATACTTTTACTGATCAAACACATATTATTAACCCTTTTTGGTAACGTGTTTACCTGAGCTTTCCTCTGGAGAGTGAAGCTCATAGAGAACAGAGACACAAGCTGATTAAGTAAACACTTAATCTGACAAAAAAGATTCACACTGCTGAGTACAAAATACAGAAAAAAAATGACATACAGATAACAAATTGCAAAACAGTACATAAAATAAAATAGGAGAAAACACAAGAAATTCCTTACATATATTTACCCCATATAGAATTCCTGTGGGAGTCTTAGATGGTATAGGTCTCTTAGAAGTTGCTGACCAAAGAAAAAAATGAAGAACTCCCTGTATAGTCCAGCACCCTCACTATATACCTAAACTAGTTGTTGCTCAGTGGGCAGGCCCCTGGGGGGGATTAGAGGGGGTTGGTCTGGCAGTTTATTGCCCACTCTATGCAATTCCTTGTGTCCAGCTCTGGTGATGGCTATCTAGATGTTTTACGGTCTAGGCCTTGTGCCAGATCAAATATTGATATATAGATGGTGGAACTGCACTCAACCCTTCGATTTGGACTCTCAGGGTGCTGCTGGATCAGTCCCAGTACCAAAGAGACCATAAAAGAAGTATAATTGTAGAAAATAATCCAGGCACTCCAAATTGTTCCAAACGATAGACAATTTTTATTGGACCCAAGAACCACACAACATTTCAACCCCTTGGGGCCTTTATCAAGCTTGATATCAAGCTTGATAAAGGCCCTAAGGGGTCGAAACGTTGTGTGGTTCTTGGGTCCAATAAAAATTGCCTATCGTTTGGAACTATTTGGAGTGCCTGGATTATTTTCTACAATGGTGCCAGATCAAAGACCACAATAAGTGTCATCCCAAGGTTTACAAAAAAACAACTCAACATATATCAACACACATCAAACACCAACTCATGCTTTTTGGCATGACACCTGAGGAGATGAGAAGGGCCAAAGTTTCCCTGCCAGGCCCAGGTACCAACGCCTTATGATGTGGTGTCCAGAATGAAGTGCTCCAATCTCATTTTCTTCTCCTTCAATTTACACAGTCTTCTTTTTCTTCTGAGGCTCCTTTACCTTTCTGCTACTTTCTGCTTATTTTGCGCCCTTCTGCTCCTTTCTCTTTCTGATCCCTTCCTGCTTCTTGCTGCCCTTCCTGCTTCTTGCTGCTCCTTCCAGCTTATTGCAGCCCCTTGCTGACCCTTTCTGTTCCTTCTGATTCTTTCTGCCCCTTCCTGCTCCTTGCTGCCCCTTCTTTCTCCTTGCTGCCCCTTCTTTCTCCTTGCTGCCCCTTCTTTCTCCTTGCTGCCCCTTCTTTCTCCTTGCTGCCCCTTCCTGCTCCTTGCTGCCCCTTCCTGCTTCCTTCAGACCCTTCCTACTCCTTTCTGCCCCTTCTTTCTCCTTGCTTTTTCCTTGCTGCCCCTTCCTACTCCTTGCAAACCCTTCCTACTCCTTGCAGACCCCTCCTGCCCCTTGCTGCCTAGTGACATGGGGACACTGGGAGACATGGGGACACAGACACTAAGGGACTGGGAGACATGGGGACACAGACATGCCCCCCTTTTTTTTTACTGAGACTTTCTTTTACTTCTTTTTTGTACAGATGGAAAATGGTACTCTTTCAATTGCAATACTCGACTGCCATCTATATGCACCTTTTAACAATGTTTTTAAATTGCTTGCAATGCCTTCTTCTCTACGTTGGTACTTGAAGACTCTGCTCATACATGGCTATAAATAAATTCCTTATAAAGCTGAATACAATGATTTATGATATGTACCGTATATACTCGAGTATAAGCCGACCCGAATATAAGCTGAGGCCCCTAATTTTACCCCCCAAAAATGGGAAAACTTATTGACTCGAGTATAAGACTAGGTGTCACATTCACATAGATTGAGATGGAGCTCAACTGCAGATTTCAGTCTAAATAGATGTGAATGTGAAATATTTGAGGAAAATAAAGAGATGACAGTTCACTAGAGAATTCACTGGTACTGTGTCTTTAATATTTTGATTGGAGAAAACATAGGTACTGTATCTTTAAATGCTGCAGTATTGGTGAGTGGATTCTTAGACTATATTATACAATTGAATTGCAGCAATAATTCAATAGAGGAAAAGTAATGGAATTTAACCTGCAGAGATTTGATTTAGCTTAAAAACGTATCAGCTGGAGACTGAAGGGTTAATGAGTATGAATTACTCCAATAACGATAGGAGAACGTGAAGCAGGCTGAAGCTTGAGTGCTCAGAAGTCTGTGGGAAAAGTTCGTATAACACAAGTACGGTAACTTAGCTTCCAGAGGTTGAAGTTGGTCCCAGAGTCCCCTCCGGGGAGGTTCCGTTGGAGAAAGGTCGAGAGGAGTCAAAGTACTAGCCGTGGTCGAGGGAAGGAGAAGGAGGTCAGTCGAGTACAAGTCCGGTTCGGTACACAGGTAAGTTGTACAGAAGAGTGGCAGCCGGTTTAATTCCGCGGTACGCTGTTCATTAATCCAGCGTCTGTTGTCTGGCGCGGTCGCATTATGTAGCGTAATGAGACCGCGTCAGAGAGGGGGTGTGGCTACAGTCCGTCAACCCGGAAGAGACAGGAATTACTGGTAACGGCCATGACACTAGGGTGGGAAATGCAGCAGCTACTGGTAAATTTCTAAATAAAATTAGATCCTAAAAAAATTATATTAATTGAATATTTATTTACAGTGTGTGTATATAATGAATGCAGTGTGTGTGTGTATGAATGCAGTGTGTGTATGAGTGCAGTGTGTGTATAAATGCAGTGTTTGTATGAATACAGTGTGTATGAGTGCAGTGTGTGTGTATAAATGCAGTGTGTGTATGAATGCAGTGCAGTGTGTGTGTATGCAGTGTGTGTGTATGCAGTGTGTGTATGAGTGCAGTGTGTATGAGTGCAGTGTATATATGAATGCAGTGTGTGTGTATGAATGCAGTGTGTATGAGTGCAGTGTGTGTGTATAAATGCAGTGTGTGTATGAATGCAGTGCAGTGTGTGTGTATGCAGTGTGTGTGTATGCAGTGTGTGTATGAGTGCAGTGTATATATGAATGCAGTGTGTGTATGAGTGCAGTGTGTGTATGAGTGCAGTGTGTATGAATGCATTGTGTGTGTATGAGTGCAGTGTAGACATGCCCCCTTTTTGTGTTTTTTATGTTCGCCCTTTCGGCTGTTCTGGTTATGTGATTTGTGTCAGTGGCCCACCCTTTTACCGCATCCTTAGACTTCCTGCTTTACTGGACACTGCTGTTAGGGGGTAGGGGTTTACTTGAAAGATGAAAGCATGAGATTAGCAAGGGGTATGTGTTTTCTCATAGTTGCATCCTATGAGTTTCCCTCCAGCACCATCTCCATCAGATAAATGACGCTTAGGAGGTAGGAGTGTTTTAGTGTTTTTGGTCAAAAAGATTTAGTAATTAGGCCCATCATAATTATCAGCACCAGGCCCACTGGGCTCTTAATCTGGCCCTGCCTCCCACCCCTCATCCCAAGTTGCTGAAGGGGTTAAAACCCCATTCAGTGACTTACCTTTATCCAGCGCCGATGTCCCTCGGCACTGGTTCAGGGTCCGCCCACGCTCCTCCCCCGCCGACGTCATCTGGCGGGGAGACCTATTGCGCATGCGCGCCAATGCCGCGCACCCGCGCCAATGCCGCACACCCGCATTAGACCTCTCCATAGGAAAGCATTGAAAGATGCTTTCAATGCTTTCCTATGGGGAATTTAGAGACGCTGGAGGTCCTCACATAGCGTGAGGACGTCTAGCGACGCTATAGCACAGAAAATCTGTGCTATGAATCAGGAAGTGTCCTCTAGTGGCAGTCTCGTAGACAGCCACTAGAGGAGGAGTTAACCCTGCAATGTAAATATTGCAGTTTATGAAAACTGCAATATTTACATTGCAGGGTTAAGGGTAGTGGGAGTTGGCACCCAGACCACTCCAATGGGCAGAAGTGGTCTGGGTGCCTGGAGTGTCCCTTTAATATTGAGCAAGTCTCCCAAAAATCCATGCCTCACTTTCGCAATCTACTTACATGAGCAAAACAGACATTTATGAGACAATGAGTTACTGGTCCATTAAAAGAAATTCTAAATGCCTTTACTGCTAGCAATAACTGGACGGCTCTGGTTTAGGCTGACATGATGAGAAATATTTTTTAGAACAAAATATAAATATGGAAACGTTATGCTGCAGGGATATATCGTACTTTCTTTTCTACATAATACACTATTGTTTCATATTCATCTCTTGTTAAAGGATAGATTTGGTCTTCCCATTCTAAAGGTCCTTGTCCCAAACCGTCTGATGTCCATTAACATATTGGTCTTGCATAGAGCCTGAAATAAAATGGGTGTTGCAAGCCTTGTATCCATCTAGAAAGGAAACTATGATGGAAGCTTCCAGGCTACAGACTTTTGGAGAGTCTTGAAGGCCAGTCTTCTGCCCAAAGACTATTGTCCGGGTCCAAAGCGCCCCTGAAATGGGCTCTTGTCACTGTGATAAGGGGTATCTGGGCCCTGGACGCCTACTCTGGGGATCATCTGCACTCGTTTTACACATCAAGCGCCTGACCGGGAGATACCATGAAACATTCAGGAACTGTTCCTCTGACCAGGACTGTGCCGAGGTCCAGTCAATCTTTAAGCATGTATCACTAGTTCATCCGACCTCCAAATAGAGCACTATTTGGAGAGGTGCTAGGGGAGGCTCCTGTCCCCAGAGGTCTGTCACAGAAACATTTCAGATTGGAGTTTATTGAGTGGCCAGCTGGAACATTTACTTAACGGACCCCAACTTGATTTACAATAACCCACAACACGGAATTCTGCTACATGCAAACACAAAGCATTTTAAAGCACACAGGTGTTATGTGCCCTTATTTGTTAGGGCTCACAATGATTTGTTGGGTAAGGGTCCCAAAAGTTCATAACTCTACAGCAAAGATTGCCAACTCAGAGCTACAAATGGCAAGAGACTTAACTTTAATTCCGAGTGACTAAAGTTATCAACTGGCATCTAGGTGTCTACACTTGGACATAGTGAACATCCGCACAAGCTAGGCGCAATGTGTATTTCGCATTTTAGTCAGCTATGCTGGGCACATTTTTAACGAGGATCCAAACATTTAAAGCTCTTTGTCTTTTGTGATGTAATATTTGGGTTTCAAAGAGATTCCAGGAAGTGTCATTGACTTCATATATTACCCATTCACAAAACCACTAGCCGGGCTGTGATTTGTGTATAAAAACATGGGCATTGCAAAGATGATGGCAGCGTTCTCTGGGAAAGTTACAATAACTATTCAAGATTATTCATAGCAGGAATTGAGTGAGTGAGGCTGTAAGTATTCTTCCTGAAGTTCACCATTTAATGCTGATAGTGCAATCAACCATCAGCAAAAGGTTTTTTTTTATGCTTGCTTTCTAGATAAGAGATAATATTTCAACACAGACTATAAATGCAGGAATGTACTCATTTGGTGAACAATGTGGAACATAATAAACAACCGATGTGCCTTACTTTAATTTTCTTGCCATGGTTCTATTCTGTATCTTTACATTTCTGCATTGACACTGTAAATGGTAGTCCCTTACACCTAAATTCTACAGCAAATTTTGTAAGTCTGCCTAGATGCATTTTAACCTGTAAACTCACTTAAGCAAACCCTTATCACCATTAGTTTCTGCATGTAAAATGTGCTGTTTTTTTAAAACAAATCCATTATTAAGCCAATGTACAGTGTTGTGGCAAATGTCGAATGTGAGTATGTACTGAATTTATTTCTGCCCTGGGTTATATGCTTGTTTTATAAGCATCCAATGATTAAAGGGTACCTGTCATACCACTTCACACTTGGCAAAAATGAACTCCTCTTCAGATTTCATCTATATATTGTGCTGGCCAATTTGCTAGTAAAGGTATAGATTTCTATGAAAAAGAGCTAAAACAGACCTAAACTCATGCTCCAGATTATTGACATATAATCTGTGCTGTCTGTCTGCAAAAGCATGTGGCTACTGGCTGGTCTCAGGCACTGCTTTACTGCACACTTTATCAGGGGAGTGTAGGAGGCTTCCCAAATGGAAGTAGTCCTAAGAATGAGGACTATGGCCATACCATATAGACAGGCTGATCATGTCGCTGAATCAGCCCACCTGGTTAGGAAAAAGGTGAGTATGCCGAAAACTCTATAAAGCTGCAATGAAAGTCAGTTTTCAAAAAACGCAAATTACACAACAAAAGGAAAAGGATTTGTATTAAATGTTTTTATTTAAAAACCACATTCACTTTATATATAAAATGTTCACGGTGGAAGAAACTATTTAAGGCCGAATTGTCTAGACTCCTCTAGCTGCAGTTGTGTTATTTATTCATACCAAAAATAAAATATAAAGAGATTTAGATCATATCTGGATTTTGTTCACTATCAATAAGCAGTGTTGCATTTAAAAACAAGTTGTTTTTGATGCCATATTAAAAAATATATAGTTGCAGACAGGAGCATAATCTAAAATATGGGTCAGATAGTGTTATAGTGTTATATATCTTGTATATTGCATGATTGTTTGAAATCAAAATTAATGCTATGGTTGGGGTCGGGACTAGGATTAGTGTGAGGGTTAGGGTTAGGACTAGGATTAGAGTGAGGGGTAAGGTTTGGCTTATTCTAATGGTTGTGGTTAGGACTAGGAATAGTGTGAGGGTTAGGACTAGGATTAGTGTGTGTGTTAGGGTTAGGACTAAGATTAGTGTGAGTGGTAGGGTTAGACTTACTCTAAGGGTTAGGGTTAGGGCTAAGGTTAGTGTTGAGGTTAGGATTCCTTTTTTTTAGGCCAGCACAGAAGATACATGTTGCAGAATTACACTCCTGAAGAACAGATGCTATTGTCAGCAGAGGAGCTGGGAAGAAAGACACTGTTTCTGTGTCATCGGCTCCTCTATTGGAATATCCTTATTGGGAGGTAGTTGAATTAGAATTGCAGCAGATGTCAAACTGAGTTTGAATAAATATACAGTATCTCACAAAAGTGAGAACACCTCTCATATTTTTGTAAATATTTTATTATATCTTTTCATGTGACAACACTGAAGAAATGACACTGTGCTACAATGTAAAGTAGTAAGTGTACAGCCTGTATAACAGTGTAAATTTGTTGTTCCCTCAAAATAACTGAACACACAACCATTAATGTCTAAACTGTTGGCAACAAAAGTGAGCAGTTTGCTGAAGACAAGCAGACTAAGGACGTGGATATCTGGAACTACCGTATATACTCGAGTATAAGCCGACCCGAATATAAGCCGAGGCCCCTAATTTTATCCCAAAAAACTGGGAAAACTTATTGACTCGAGTATAAGACTAGGGTGGGAAATGCAGCAGCTACTGGTAAATTTCTAAATAAAATTAGATCCTAAAAAAAATATATTAATTGAATATTTATTTACATGTGTGTATAATGAATGCAGTGTGTGCGTATGTGTGTGTGTATGAGTGCAGCGTGTGTGTATGAGGGCAGCGTGTGTGTATGAGTGCAGTGTGTGTATGAGTGCAGTGTGTGTGTGCATGAATGCAGTGTGTGTGTGCATGAATGCAGTGTGTGAATGCAGTGTGTGCAGGGCCGGTGCAAGGATATTTGCCGCCGTAGGCAAAAAATTTTTTGCCGCCCCCTCCCCCCCCCATATGTCCTGACTTCCCCTCCTCCTCCCTCAGTGGTCCTTACCTCCCCACCCCCGTGTTCCTTCACCCCCCCCCCAGTGGTCCTGACTCACCCCTCCCCTAGTGGTCCTTACCCTCCCCTCCCCTAGTGGTCCTTACTTCCCCCTCCCCTCCCATAGTGGTCCTTATCCCACCCCCTCCCTCTCATAGTGGTCCTTATCCCCCTTCTCCCTCCCATAGTGTTCCTTATCCCCCCCATCCCTCCCATAGTGGTCCATATACCCCCCCTCCCTCCCATAGTGGTCCTTATCCCCCCCCATCCCTCCCATAGTGGTCCATATACCCCCCCTCCCTCCCATAGTGGTCCTTATCCCACCCCCTCCCTCCCATAGTGGTCCTTATTCCCCCCTCCCTCCCATAGTGGTCCTTATACCCCCCTCCCTCCCATAGTGGTCCTTATCCCCCCCCCTCCCTCCCATAGTGGTCCTTATCCCCCCCTCCCTCCCATAGTGGCCGCGGCTCTCGCGAGATTTACACTGGGAGCTGACCGAGGTGCTGACCTGACGGCGCGGAGGAGGAGAGAGCTGACAGGAGCTGCAGAACAGGTAAGTTACAGCTCTGCCAGCCCCCCTCTCCCCCCAGTCTGTATTATGGCAATGCAAATTGCCATAATACAGACCTTGACTCGAGTATAAGCCGAGTTGGGGTTTTTAAGCCCAAAAAATGGGCTGAAAAACTCGGCTTATACTCGAGTATATACGGTATGTTCTGTGGTCCGATGAGACCAAGGTAAACTTATTTGGTTCAGATGGTGTCAAGCGTGTGTGGCGGCAACCAGGTGAGGAGTACAAAGACAAGTGTGTCTTGCCTACAGTCAAGCATGGTGGTGGGAGTGTCATGGTTTGGGCCTGCATGAGTGCTGCCAGCACTGGGGAGCTACAGTTCATTGAGGGAACCATGAATGGCAACAAGTACTGTGGTATACTGAAGCAGAGCATGAACCTCTCCCTTCAGAGATGGGGCCGCACGGCAGTATTCCAACATGATAACCACTCCAAACACTCGTCCAAGACCAGCACTGCCTTGCTAAAGAAGCTGAAGGTAAGGGTGATGGACTGGCCAAGCATGTCTCCAGACCTAAACCCTATTGAGCATCTGTGGGGCATCCTCAAATGGAATGGGGGAGCGCAAGGTCTCTAACATCCACCAGCTCCGTGATGTTGTCATGGAGGAGGGGAAGAGGTCTCCAGTGGCAACCTGTGAAGCTCTGGTGAACTCAATGCCCATGAGAGTTAAGGTAGTGCTGTAAATAATAGTAGCCACACAAAATATTGACACTTTGGGCCCTATTTGGACATTTCCACTTAGGGGTGTATTCACTTTTGCTTCCAATGGTTTAGACATTAAAGGGACACTATAGTCACCTGAACAACTACAGCTTATTGTATTTGTTCAGGTGAGATCTATAGCTCCCTGCAGGCAATCTAATGTAAACACTGTATTTTCATAGAAAATACAGTGTTTACATTGATAGGAATACCTCCAGTGGCCGTCACTCAGACAGCCACCAGAGGGACTTCCTATCATGTAGGGCCCTAAAAAGGCCTTTTACACTGTGTATGCGCCTTCTCTCTCCTGCCTGTCAGCAGAGGAGAGGGGGCGGGCAAAGACCGCGAGCTGAGCTGTCAGTCAGCTCAGCTTGAATGCCGCCCTATGAAGTATGTGCGCATGTGTGGCGAAGCCGCGCATGCGCACAAGGGAGCAATGGCGCTTCCAAATGGAAGCATCTGATTGCTCCCTGCTCGCGCCCGCCTATTTCGTCATTTTGACGAAATAGGGGGCGCGGCTTCACGAGGCTCCCGGCGCTGGAACCAGGTAAGTAAAATCGTCTGCCTGGAGAGTCCCTTTAATGGCTGTGTGTTGAGTTATTCTGAATGGACAGCAAATTTACACTGTTATACAGGCTGTACACTTACTACTCTACATTGTAGCAGAGTGTCATTTCTTCAGTGTTGTCACATGAAAAGATATAATAAAATATTTTTAAAAATGTATGGGGCGTACTCACTTTTGTGAGATACTGTATATATTTATATGTAGGGCTCAGCATATTAAGTAGTTACTAGCTATTGGTGAGTAAAAATTCACACCTGGTGAATATAAATTGGACCCTCCAGGTTTGGATAGTACCTGGCTAGTGACATAGAACGTGAGATTTTAAGCCTTGCTATAAATATATATTATATATTTTTATATTTACATATTTATCCCACTGCGTGTGATATACGCCAGTTCATTACCTCCTATATGCATTAACACTGCGCTTTCATTACTTATTTACAGCTAAGCAAACTCAGACTTGATTAGCTTTATTTGCTGAAACCATATTAGGTTTGAGAATCAGGGCTCTGTCCTCTTACTCAATGTAACAGGTTAGCAAATATGTAACTGTCATTGCAACAGGATCTACACATGATTTCTAAGGGAATTAAGAGAAATATCTACATTGAAGAAGAGTGTGTGAAAGACATAATATGTGCACATTTATTTAATATATTATTTTACATTTTTATTATATAAGGGCCACTGGCAATCCTAATCATCACCACCTAAACGCAGGAAATAGCAAAATGTGTACCCCTCCTGCTGCTGCAAGCTCTGTCTGACTTCCTTGATGATAGGAATTGTAGTCCCTTGCTCACAGAGTGTGGGATATTGACTGTCGCTAAGCGCATCTATTATTGCAATCTTCTCACTCTTTGCCAAATACTGACTACATTCCTCATGAAGCTCACTCACCCATGTTTGTGAGACACCTGACCTAAAACTACCTCTCTATGGGATTTGCTTTAATTCCAGTACAATCCACATGTCTAAATACATAAAAATGCTTCACATAAAATGAATTTTAAATATGATTTTAAAGTGGTTTATTCCGTATTGTAGAGAAATTGAAAGTGGATTACAAAATTTAAGCTAATATAGCCAAACTCTGACTATAGCTGAGTTGGAGGAGTTTCGTTTTCCATATCACTTACCGTATATTATAGCCAAGTGTTCAATTCCTAATGCAAGGACTAATTGCCCTTTCTGACACCTATCTAGGCATGCCTGGGCACAGTTGTTTGAGCTGGGATTAGCTGATTATGTTTTTGAAGAAAACCTCTGTATACGCCTTGTTATCACTAGTGCAAAACTATGTATCTTGCACCTGTTTAAGCTAAAAAAAAAAAATGTAAGCAATGTTTTCTCAGGGTGCACCCCCTAATGTAATGTGCTATGCACACTTATTGTATAGGGTAATGACTCCCACAGAAAATATTGGGAGATGTTAGCTACTTAGTGACTGGCTTTCAGTGGCGACATTTGCTACTCCCAGTCTCTATAGTTAAAATAGTTATAGTTGCAGTCGGTAAGTAGCTACTACTCATTAACAGTGATGAGTGGTGACTGGTTGATACAAAGCAGAGACAAGATTGTAAATGAGTACATGGAGTCCATAGAGTATGACGTTAGTGTACAACTTCATAATATATGGTTGTGGTGTGAAGTTTGACAAAGGCTCATGTGAGAGCCGAAACGTCGTGATGCACTGTTTCTGAATAAAGTCTGCCTCTCGGAAAAAACCTCTGGGCCTAATTTTTGCAATTTCTTATAAGTAATACTAAAGTAGGCATGCTAATCCAGTATAACTTTCCACTTATTTATAGAGCAAATATTGACCTTTTTTTCACCATCTTTTTTTTTTTTTTAAATAATTACGTTTAAGTAAGTTTATTTCTAATGCATTTTTACACACAAAACTCCAAACTTCTCTTAAGTTTTAGTTTTTAAAATTAAAAATCTATTAATTGTTTCTTATTATATGATAGCTTTTTTTGTAATAAAAAACAAACAGATGAAATAAATTAATTTTAGTGCAGTGTGTAATGAAATGTGGTGGTAATGATGCAGTGAGCCCCATGCTTTGGAAGGAGCACACCTCCCTGCACATGGTGCCAGATACCTGTAGGGGAGGGGGATGAGCATTAGGAAACATCAGTTTCAGCTACTCCCATTGACAAGAGGCAGACACTCCCCTCCATGACAGCAACCAATCAGACTGCTGTACGCGGTCGAGCCTCTTGCAAGCCTTTCCCTGCCTCTTAGTCATGTGATGCTCTTGTAGTAATCAGTCTCCCAGGCTGCAGGCAGGGGCTGCAGGATCTGCTCACTCTCTACCAAAGCCAAGGGCAACAAGGGGGCAAGTGCTAACCCTCCTGAATATCACCCTGGGAGCTGCTGCACTGCTGGACTGGAAGGTAGGGTGAGCTGGCACCCCTTTCTCTATCTGTCCTCATTGTATGCAGGGCAGGAGCTGCCCAATCCCAGACATATGGTGAAATGATGTTTACCTTGAGCATGCAGATATATTACTTATATTATTTATTATTTCTGATTACTGTAACAGCTAGGTAAAGAATCATGTTGGAGATAGTGCAGCCCTTGTCAGATCATTAAATTGCTGTTTTAGTCAATAGGTTGTTGTTTTTTTTAAATTAATATTGTATTTATGCTCATGTTTAGACATGTGCTGTGCATCTCCTGGGGTTGATTGTAGTGTTTATATCCAAGCTGGGACTGTTGCTAAATCTCACAGAGCCATAGAAAGGGTGTGTGTGTGTGTGTGTGTGTGTATATATATATTTTATTACTTTTTCACACAGGTATGTATATGTTTTGTGTGTGAGACATGGTTTGATTTATGTTGTGTTTAGTATTGATTTTGCAGTATAAAGATTGTTATTCTATAGCCAGCTTGTATAGCAGAATTAATAGTAATAAAGGATTTTGTGGGGGATGTCTGGGCTGTGTGATTTTGTAAGGGTTGGGGGAATAGTAGAGGCTGCAGCTAGCTATTCATGCTGCATGTGCCTCTCTGGGCTGTTATGGTGAGAATTGTTGACAGTGTGAGCTGTATTGAAGGAGAGAGGAAGGGAGAAGGGATTGAGAGGGAGGGTTACTAGCGGTCATGTTCAGCACTAGGGGCCAAGAGAAAGGGAGTAAGTAACACACAAGGACTCAATAACAGGCTGTACAATGAGCCATTCACAAACAGCACCAAGGCTTAGCTGAATTAACCCTTAAGGGCCCTTGAATAACAGTAGCCGCATTCCCCTGGCAATGGAATGGTTACCCAGCTCCAGTCTGTATAGTCCCTGCAATGAGGTTGCAAATACAAAGCAACAATATATTGTAAGGCAGATGGATTAAACCATAATTGTACTTTTGTTTTGTTTTTTTGAGTTTTTCCTTCATGTGCATATTATTCATATTAAGAATAACAAAATAGCAGCATATCCCAATTTTGAACTCACCTGCACTCTGACTCTTTTTTATGTATGGAACATTTGTTAAGGTCACTGTGTTATTGTATGTCTCTCAGGGTGCATAGTGACATGTCATTGTTTGCATGTGACAGAGATTGAACCTGATTCAAAGTCAGTGTTTGTAGCAACTGAGATTATTACAGAGCAAATGGTTACATGACATACATTAGCTGACCAGAGGAGAAAATAAGCCCTCTTGTTGGAGTAGGGCCCCAGCACCTGTGGATTGCAACTCCTAGTGAGTTCTGCCTTTTCCATCCACAGGAGCTGAAATGTGCTAGTGATGCTGAATTAATATTTTAGAGATTGGTAGATACTGGATAAGCAAGATTTGACAGTTTCCTAATAAGACCATCATTTTAGCTCCTTTCACTGGCTAGTGCACTTTATTCCATCACTTTTGTGTCCAATTGTTTTTCACGTATCTGAATTATGATTGGTTACCATAGTTTAGCTAATGTGCCCGCCATACATCAGATATCGCCATCCTCTTACTAAATAGCAGAAAAAAAGATATGAATATTGATAACAGTAAGCAAATAATGATGTGGTGGTGGTGAAAGGGATTGATTAAACCAATTTATAACTTCATTTATTGAGTAGTGTTTGAATGCATTTCTACAACTCAACAATCTCAGTCATACTTTGCGTGCTGAGTGATGGTTTAGAATCCTGGGAGTTGAAGTTCCAAAGTGAATGCAGCCTGTCACCAACATGGATGAACAACAATTCAGCCACATGATTAGAAAAAGCATATCTTTTTCTCATTGTCCTGAGCTCCAGAATATGTTTCCACATTGCAAACACACTAATAATTATTATACGTTAAAAAACACCAATAGTAATGGTAAATGTCCGCAGGGCAGTTGCTGTGCTGTGATCTCTATTTGGATGAAGTGTGGAATTTTAAGATGAAAGCATTTCCAGTCTCCTGATGTTGGGATTCTGCAAACAAAAAAGTATTTTAATTGCCTCCAGAAAGCAGTAAAACATTTGGGACAATTTAAAGGGGAAAGAAAGTTATAACAAAAAAACAAGAGAAGAAAAAAATGCAACAACATGTTTTCGTTGATTGATCCTGTTTTGCAGATATTTTTTTGTTTATTTTTACATTTTTACCTGTTATCTGATGTAGATTACAGGCAACTTGTCAAACATTGTACTTTCTCTGACACTGAGAAATGTATTATTCTGAGAAATTGCAGTAAAAGGTCAAGATATGTCATCTCAACATTTACTCCATAATCTCCTCTTTTTACTTTCTGAGTAAGATGCTTTTAGGATCAAGAGAATAAGTGTCTTCTCTATACTGGGAGTTGTGCCCAAGCGACCAGGGAATTGCAGTTGGGACAACATTGCCCAATTGGGGGAAAAGAAAATCCAACTCTGCTATTTTAGCAATCTTGCTGTTGGGTCTAAATTTTCAAGTTTTCTTTACAGGTCTCTACAATTCCTATTTTAGTGGATATTCCCAGTGTGTATTTCACTGATACTGTCTCAAGTAGAAGCAATGTTGAGGGGTATAGTCTATTGCCCAGGATACTGCAAAGAAAGTGTAGTCTGAGGTTGAAATTGGTTTGATGAGGGCATGAGGCATTAAATCTTCAAATGTTGTCCTAACTATGAATTTACAACTGTAATGGCAATTGACGTCTAAAGAAAAAACACATCTAACAATGAGACACCCTTTGCTGTCTCCTGATAATTACCTGGTGGTAATGGGAATTGTAGCTGCAAAGATCTGGACTAAATTCTCTGCTTTCTAAAGAGGTTCTACAGCAGCTTAGAAATATTTATTAATGGGTAACAGTAACTGTATTTTTCTCAACCATACAAACATCTATATATAGAGGAATTAGAAATTGATAGGCATTCATAGGCCAACCAGAATAGGCAAATTTGTATCC
This sequence comes from Pelobates fuscus, assembly GCF_036172605.1. NCBI lineage: Eukaryota > Metazoa > Chordata > Amphibia > Anura > Pelobatidae > Pelobates > Pelobates fuscus. Next base: position 101,388,873 of record NC_086323.1, on the reverse strand, counting down.
TCTCCAAATTCACCTTATTTTAATGATTTCATATAGAGATACTGAATAGGTAGAGGGGCTGATAAGATGGGCAATGAGCTCTATGACAGTGCACTCATATCTAGCCATCTGCTACCTCCTAAATCTATGGGGCCTAAAGACATGGGAAATGTAGTTTACAAGAATTTGGGTTGCCAATGTTGACTATTAGTACCTTTTATGTCAAGGGTAGAAATGTACAACCTGGGTTTCAGGGCTACTGATGGCCTGGCTCTTGGGTCAGTAAAATTCCTTTATATCCAGTAAAAAGTCTCCAGTCTGCACCTGGTTTTACTTGCCACAGTTTGTCTGTCATGTGAGATCTCAAGTGACTTTTATTTTTTTTTTCTTTTGTAGAAAGTCACTGTCACCATATGTTGCTCTGCTAGGACTGGTTTAATAGGTAACTCTTCAAAGGCGTTGATAAGATTTTAATGACCTTTCCACTTCAGTCAAACCAGTTAACTGCAAGAGCAAACACATGTTATAGTGGGATCTTGCTCAGCTGAGGAATTTATTCTTTAATCGGCTGTTTTGAAGGAATCTCTCAGCTGTTCCAGAAGAAAAAGAATTAGCAGAGTTTTTTTATTTATTTATTTTACATTTTTTTTTGTATCGTCGACCAGCAGCATAAAAGCAAAGATAAAGGTCTGGGCAACTCCAAAATCTACAGAATGTGGTTAAGAGGAGGTTGTTAATTAGGCTAATGTCTATGGGTACTGCCAATGAGGCCTTTTCTGTTAGGATTTATTCACTAAACAGGGAATTGCAGTATAATAGCCATAAAAGCTGTACATCGTGTTGGAGAATTCTCCTAAATTGGCTATTTATGGCCTAAAATTCCATTTTCAATTATCCACTAATTCCTGTTGTAATGAATAAGTTACCCTCTTGCCATCAGCAAGATAAACAGGGGACCTCTATCTTCACTGAATAGATGGGATGCAAATTTAGCTCCTTGCTTGGATTACATGATATGCTAATCCAATGACCCATCCATCAGTGAATGAGATCGGTGGGAAATGCGTGAGCAGTGCTGCTACTTGGGGAACTAAGAAATTAAGACTTTTAGGTGTATTTTATTTTCTTGCCTTTAGCATCATGTGACATTTTTCCCTGCATAGAAAAATTACAAGAAATCCCAAAATATATTGTCTCAGCTGTAGGAACGACCACATTTGTACAACTCAAATACTGAACTTTGTGCAGTTTCCTCATCTCTATTTACACAAAACCCCAGGCCGAAGGGAGTCTTAAGGGACGAGAAAAAGAAACCTATTCTGTTTGTTCTATTCTGAATACCCTGTTTAGTAAGACTTGCTCAGTTTATATGAATCCTTATACATATAGACTGGCAGAAGGCTAGGTAGAATAGATAGATTGATTTCCACCACATTATAGCAGCTACACATGCTTGGACAATGACCGTTTTGCCTACTGTTGCATTTAAATTCCAAGATTGTTGCATCATCCTTTAATGCAAGGTGCATGTTTTTAGAAGGGTCCTCCTTAAAAAGGATATTCTGTAGATCACCCTCAAACCCAATCTATAAAATGAATTTGTCCTTCATGTATGGTAACATTAGGTGGCACTACTGGTGGTTCTGTTTTTACCAAAGGAGCTCAAGGCTGATGATGGTGGATGAGGACTTTTGTCACAAGCTGTCACTTAGTATTTCAACCTAGAACAAATTATTTAAAAAATCCATGCACACTGGAGCCATAACCATTTATTTATAATTTTTTAGATTCTTAAATAATATTATGCAGGACTATCTCTGCATTCGTAACAGAGGGTCTCTCCACAACACGCTAAGCATGGTACGGGGGTACCAATACTCAGAGATATATATTGTATTGTATATCCCTTGGGCTTGTGCTGTGTTGAGAGCAGTCACTGAAGCATAACAGACCTTGCTGGCAGCCCAGGGGTTAAGAAAGCATATAATCCCCTATTGACTATTCATTTTCAAATGTTAGGACAGAGCAGCAGTGTAGCATGTAGGAGACAGGTCTGTTCTAAAAGCAGCATAACCAGAGTTTTCATGCAATCATCTACAGTCACACTGCTCATATGATGGGTGGGGGGATGACTGCGACCCTTGTAATTCACTTGCTCTATCTTAAAAAGAGTTCTTTATCCCACTTCCCCACTGGAGCCAGTAATATCGCCCTCTGTGTGGAACTGATAGCCAGTTCTTGCAATCTATGCCCTCGCATTAAAACATCTCATTAACACCACATTCAGTGTTCCATTTAGCTCTCCGAGGCCAAGTTACGGACCACAGTACACTCTTCAAACCCATCTGGCTCAAAGACCATCACATTCTAGATCCCTTTACTGTACACAACTCACTTACCGTGTGCCAAACATGGCATCGATCGTAGTGGACTTGAAGCTACATTAACCTTTTAACTTGATCAAGCAATCTGAAAGACCTTACAGAGCTACCTTTTTAACCTCAAAGAGGTTATAGGTGCTGACATTCTATGCCTATTCACAGACAATACTCTTTATATGGGAGGGAAAAAGTACTGCCTAAGTTTGCACTATTTTACATTTCCCACAGAGCATAATGCTAAGAGAAATTTAAAATAACATTCAGTGAAGAGAGATGTATATTACCTTGTAATGAATGAATACATTTATTTAGTATGCGAAGGCATACATTTTTGTGTAGGGCCATTCTTTAAACCTTGAAGAGTTGTTGTTTTTTCTTCTTTTGGGATATCCTTATTAAATGTTCCTGCTCTGTAGAAAGTGTAGAAAACTTAAAAAAATATGTATTTCAATATCCAATATAATTCAGACATGAGACTTGTTGTAAATAAACTGAATTATTTTGTTAAAACAGTTTTTCTTTAAAGAATCTAGCCCTCTCTGACATTTTTTTTTCTCTTTTGGTTGCAGGGCCCTCATTTTGGGTATTTTATTGCATGTGCTGGTGAGGTTACCTCGGAAGCTTATCCAGGAATGGTGGACCATTTGATCCCTACTGATGAATGCTTCTCTACACCTCAATCTGGTATTAGATTCTCAGCTGAGATGCTGATGGGTGGAAGGTCTTATCAGATGTTACCTTCTCCTGTATCGGAGGATGACAGTGACTCTTCCAGTTTCCGTTCTTGCTCCAGTCCAGACTCTCAAGTGCTAAGTTCCAGCTATGGCAGCACAAGTAGTGCCGAGAGCCAGGACAGTATTCTAGATTACCTTCTGTCTCAGACAACATTGGGCAACACGTCTGTATCTTGGTGGGACAAGAGGAAACCACAGTCAATGATCAAAGAGGAATTCTTCAAGGTTCCTGATTTTGGGGGAGATATGGAGGAATCATTGTTTCATCCCACCCTGGATGAGATTGAGGAGTTTTTAGAGGAAAATATGAAATCTGATTTAAAAGATGACATGCAACATGATGTCAAGGAACTGCGTAGTTGTGGTCATTTGTTTTCTGATCAAGTGAAAGAGGTTCCTGCGCTAGGGAGCTCCATGAAAGAAAACACCAGTGAACATTCAAAAAAGTCATCGCAGGAGGAATCAAGCAACAAAAGCTCGACTGGTATTACTTTAGAGGGAGGAATTCCTGTTATTCTTCAAATACAACCAATGGAGGTCAAACAAGAGTCAAACTCCAACCAGGCTTCATCTTCACAGTTCCCTGATAACGTTAAAGTAGCACAACTTCTGGTCAACATTCAAGGTCAGACATTTGCTCTAGTTCCACAGCTAGTCCAGTCATCGAACTTGTCCTCTAAGTTTGTCCGCATTGCTCCTGTGCCCATTGCTGCTAAACCTGTGGGCCCTGGAGGAGCACTTCAGGGACAGTCTGGAGTCATGGTTGGTCAGAAGTTCCAAAAGAATCCAGCTACAGAACTCGTAAAAATGCACAAATGTACTTTCCCGGGATGTACTAAAATGTATACCAAGAGTAGCCACCTCAAAGCCCACCTGCGTAGACACACAGGGGAAAAGCCATTTGCCTGCACATGGCCTGGATGTGGTTGGAGGTCAGTAGACAAAGTTTCCAAGATAAGACAAAATTTGCGTCAATTTAAAGAATTTTAATAAAACAACATAGCTATAAATTCTAGTTATTTGTGACATGAATGTAATTTAGTTGGCAATGTGAGTGGGTATATAGAATTACACTTCTTTTCAAATTGTTGTTAATGATAATTTTTTTAAAAAAAAACATTACAATATAAATTTGAAACAAACAAGTAATAACTATAGTACCTTAAAAAATAAAATAAAAAGTTGTGGGGGGGGGGGGGGGAGGTTTCATCATTGTCGCTAGTAAAAAATAAATCCATAACGTGTGCAAAATTCAGAAAATCCGCAAACATATTAATAACAGGGTAATACACTTCTAATAGTACTTTTGTATAATCTTTTTAAAATTAATCATTGTTACAGCAAAGTTTCATTGAAATGTATCATTGTCTCTGGAGCCAATGCTGGCAGCAAGAGCTATAAAGAAAAAAAAAAAACACCTGGTCAAACCTGTTGGCAATTAAGGATATTTCCAATTCTGTAATTTTACTTTAAAAAATCCCTATTTTTCAAAGACAAATTGCTAGCCTATTGCTGTGAGAGGGTCCCGTAGATTAACTACCAGTGTTTTGACCCAGGCTGATAACAAACCAGAAAGAGAATTGTACAGAACATTAGATAATTCAACTAGCTCTTCGCCAATATTTCTTTCTTGTTAATGGCGAAAGGCATGATGGGTCATTATACAGTTCTCTCGGGTTTGCACTTGATGGGAATGTTGGCCCACACTGCGCATATCAAACAATCTGATGTTTGTGCTGGGTGTGTTACTGTTTCTGTAAAAGCTGATATTGTAACCTGTAGTAAACTCTGTTTGTTGCTGTATTAACAGCGGCAGCTCAAACCTGCTTCTGCATGTATCTCTGCTACCTGTTATAACATGTGACCTGCTCTGGATTGATGAGAATGGAACAATGTGTGCTTCAGAATAATACTTCCTTTAACCAGTGACAGTCTGGTGTGACACTATATATGTTCCAGAAAAAAAGAGGAAATCCAAATTGTATACAGGATTTCGACTCTTCTGGTCCTAATGTGACCACATTTCATGCTTTCTAGAAATAGGAATCTTGTGATGTGATGTGTGTGTTTTGTAATCAGAGTATGCCTGGGTTACTGCAGCTACTGTTTGGGATGCTGCAAATACCAAAAAACGCTCTTTCTAACGTGAGTGTCTCCTGACTTGGGTTGTTGTTGTTTTCCTGCAAGGTCATTAAGGACTTGCTTATTAGTTTACATTGTGCACAGCCCATGAAGTTTGTTGATCGCCATCATGAATGGCAGCTGATACCGTGTGAGGAAATGGGGTATCTAGAATGCGTTGTGGCAGAGTTTAGTGATTTATTGAGATATTTGAGATGGTGGAATTTCGGCATTTCAGATGTTGTAGACTACATGTCACATAATGTTCTCACAGTCATAATACTGGCAAAGCATCAAGGGAGATGTAGTCCACATCACATAGAGTGCCGTAGGTTACCTACCCCTAGGTAAACGGTAAATCCACTCAAAGATTAGCAGTGTCATGGCTTTGATGGCAGTGTTGTAGATAACTAAGACGTTTATGGTGAGCTAACTCTTAAGATGGGTGCCCTAGTATTGCATATAGATGCCCAGGGAGTTTGTAAGCCCATGGAATGAGATTGGAGTTTGGAGATTGGAGATTGGAGTTTGTAAGCCCATGGAATATGAGATTTTCATATTAAAGATCTAACATAGGGGAACACAGCTGTAGATGCGAAGTCCAAAATTATAAATGTATCAAAGACCTAAGTCAAATATTATTATTATTATTATTATTATTATTAAGTCACAGTGAGAAATGATAAATCATTTTCAGACTTGGTTCTTGTGCTACATCCTGATCGTATCCACATACGGTCTGCATGAGCAGCAGATTATAGTGTACTTGTGGGTGGGATTGAGACCACAGATGGTGGTGTAACAAACCATGCACCATTAATTCCTCCATTATACATAGAAAATAATTTAATAGCAGGTTAACAATTTTATAAATTGCGGCTTTATCTTGCTAACCCCATTATATGCATAGTTAATAACTCTAATATGTTCCCTTTAACCAATACAACACATGACTTGGACTGCGGTCCATGAGTTATAATCAGATAGCCAAGACGTATAGTATGTTCCAGTATGTACTCACTTGGAGGGGGTTCTCTTGAATTTAATTCACATTTGTAGATCTAACACATTCCTTTTGTGTGTGGGAAATTCTGTAGTAATTTGTGGCGATGGGTGTGAGGCATTCTATTTCACAATCTCCCAAAGAGATTTCTCAATTCTGCTGAATTATTAACCAGTTACTCTCTGCTGCAGGGTGGAGGAGATTACTATCAACACTTTTGTTTACAAAGAAGACCCAAACTCCATGGGTCGTGTATAAGCACAGCATAGGACAAGTGGCTCACGAGAGCAACCATAATATCATCATGTTATCAAAGCCCTGTCCTGCATAGTGATACTGCCCTGTTTCAGTTCCCATGATCTTGGCTACATGGCTCTAAGGCCAGAGGCTTACTACACAAAAACCTTAAAGCCGGATAAACACTCTATAGATATTGTATATGTTTCTCAGTATAGCCCTGTTTTCATGCTGATTAATTGAATTCTGCAGTAGGGGCAGGATTCCCAACCCCCTCCTGCCTGATGGTAACCAAGGTTACTGCTTAGGCTTTCTAGAATGTAAGGGGCCCTAGTATGGTACCCAGCAATCAGTATTCATCCATGCTTCCTTATAGTTTCTCCATCCATACTGGCAAAACACACCATTAGGTTTAATGGAAAGAGATGGATGGATGGATGGATGGATGAATACAGGAACATATAAGTTAATGGGCAAATATAAAAATAAAGATTTAGCTGTAAATACATATTGATGGAGACATGCACTGATTTAATGTGGTCAGTGCAATTCCTTCTATAATCTTATTTTGTGGATTTTAAAAGAAGTAGTCTTTAATATGGATTTGTGTAGGATGTATGTATGTGGCTGTTGTCATCTTTCTGTTTCTGTGAATTCCAAAAGAAAGCTTTATGGAGGCAACCATTCAGTTTTCTATAAGCTGTGCTAGGAATGAGTCAAATATTCAAACCCGCATTGTGTGATGACAAGTCAAATTACTTTGAACTATTTCGACTGGATAATTCTAACTGTCTGATCCAAAAATGAATCATGGTTCAAATTTTGATACAGTATATGTAAAGAGATACAGAGTTGGAGAGTTCTTAAATCTTGTTTATCTTCCTAAACCACTTCTAGAGTTTGACAACTCCTCTTACATTATCATAGACATGTTCATTGGAAACCACTGGTTATGGTGTTGAAGAAAGCAACATTACTCTTATCAAATTCTTAAATCTAGCTTATAATGGGGCTTTGTGCAATATATATGTTACACTAGGCTTGGTGAAGAGTACGTATACCTTTTAAGAGGAAACTATATTGATGATTTTGGGGCTTCTATTCTCAACCAAAGCATGCTATATGAATCCTTTCAATGACAGTTCTGCAGTAATAACTATTGCTTCTCAAAGAGATACTGTAAGAGTCACCATGATTATTTCAGATTATTTTGTGTCATTTTCCTACAACTCTCACATCTTAAAGTGGCTGTTTCGGATAATAAGGAAAAAGTGTATGTGAGTGTTCTTGTTAATTTATTTTCTATGATCTATTATTATGTTCTCTTATTTAGTTATTTAATATACGATCTTTCCTAGTTGCACCATCAAAATGTCAATTCACTATCCCCTGTCCAGTGACTTAGGCCTGTAATAACTGCACCAAAAACAGGTGGAAACTCAAAGGACTGTTTAGTCACATGAAGGCACCATTACAACTTCCTCTAAATAAAGTTATGTTGCCCTGAGGCCCCCGGATGTAGTCTTACCTTCAGAGGTTAAACTGTTTCCGAACCACCACTGCTGCTCTCTGCTTCCCCTCGGTGGCTTCCGGCTTCTCAAATTTCACTTACAGGAAGCACACAGTGCCTATAGGGTGGGCTGCATGCTTGGCTGAGAGCAATCAGTGACTCTCCATTTACAAACCTGACTTGGAAAGTCCCCTGCCCGGCGGTACTCTCCGCTTCCTGTAAGTGAAATTACAGAAGCTGCGAGCCACCGGCTTTATTTTGTCCCTACTGCAGCATCTTTGGGGACGAATCGTTTCTTATTTAAAAAATAAATAATACAATTAAAAAAAAAATTCCAAGTTGTGTAACATTTGTTCTGCTATTCTCTGGTGTTGACTTCAACTTTCCATTCTCCTTACCAGTAAGCTTTTTAAAATTGGTCCATGGAACAGCCAAGAGGTGGGATTTGGCAATTTAAAAATATTTAGCAGATCCCACATCTAATGATATCTCTTCTGTATCTCATCTGTGGTCTCTTATTATTGAAATGCATGCTTATGTTTCGGTGGGAGAAAGAAAGATCTCCTTAAGGCAGAAAACATTTGAATAGAAAATGGTCAATATGTGTCCTTGTAATAATGCAGTGCATTAAGACCTATAGTTTCTGTAAAAAACAATAAAATAAAAAATGATGTCCATTGCCTTTCTGCTTCTCAAAGTAACCTATGAGTCAATAAACAAACAAAAAAATGTCCGAGTCTCTAAAACATCTAAGGGTTTTATTCAATCTACAGCAAGCTGTCTGGAGTTTACAAGCAAAGCTTTAATATTTCGGCGGAAAAATAAAAGAACTGGATTCAACTTTTTGTTTTGTTCTCTCTATAGCACACAATTTAAATTTATACCCAACTTTGCTTATGTTAACTGAAAACCTAGTGATCAGTGGTGAAGGAATTTATGATATATTGTACAGCGCTATGGAATCTGATGGCGCTATGTAGCTAACAAAATAATATTCCATATCCGTACTTCAATTCTCATGATCTGCAGCTTACTGAAAGGTTCTTCTTCCTTTGATGGCAAACAAAGGACTAGCCACACTTCACGGGAGCGGAAGCTTAGGGGTTGTATATGTACTGACTATCTCTGTAATTCCATCCTAAGAAATGTAGTTACCAGCTATGCCAAAAATGTGTGCCAAGCTGTGATTCAGCCATAGACCTAACTTTGTTGAGTTCCCTAGGAAGTGTTTGTTTTTGCTATGTTGTTGAAAATATTTCTGACGTGTTTTGTTATCTGAATCAGACCTCTGTAAATATGCTGCATTTAATACTGAAAACTCAATTAAACAATGGTGTCTTTCTACTTCCCCAGGTTTTCTCGGTCAGACGAGCTCTCCCGACACCGTCGTTCACATTCCGGGGTGAAGCCGTATCAATGTGCTGTCTGCGAGAAGAGGTTTGCTCGAAGCGACCACCTCTCTAAACACATTAAGGTGCACAGATTCCCACGGAGCAGCCGCTCCACACGTTTGTCAAACTGACCCCCTCCCCCACGATGCCCATCCCAGAATGTGTGAACTTTCCAGCACTTTGTGCATCTTGCCGTCATAACTTATTATGCGTGGAACAAATCCTCTGTTCACCTGGATCTCGGCGGTGGATGGATCTCGCCTCCCATTTAATACGGCTATGGAGGAAGATCAGACTCCAAAAGGGAAAGAGATGTGAAATCGGAACATTGGACTGCTCATTAATGAGCTCTATATCTATGCCCTTTATGGTAGTGAAATGGTTTAAAGGAAGATTGAAAAATGATTTTCCAATCTCAGCCTAAATTATATTGTCATTTGTGGTGGAAGGGTTCGGGTACTTGGTGGTATGGGCAACGTTTGTGTTGTGATGGCTGGAGATAAATGATGCTGGCAAACCTTTTTAGGTTCATTGGAGGTTACATCGATAGAGCAGTGTTCTAAACATGATTCAGTCACTGTGTAAACCAGGGGTAGGCAACCTTTGGCACTACAGATGTTCTGGACTACATACCCTATGATGCTTTGCCAGCATTATGGCAGTAAGAGCACTACAGGAGAGTTGGTCCACAACATTTTGAGTGCTAAAGGTTTCCTACTGCTGTAAATTAACAGAATGTCTCTCATGACTGCCCCAAATTAAGAACTCTTCCCCATAAATACTCTTTCAAAACCGACACTAGAATGCAATGGTGCTTTGGGTATTGTTTTACAAACAATGGTTTATATGAATAGAGAAAAAAATTACCGGATTAAAAATGATCCTGGACCATAATGGAATGATATTAATTAATCTTGTCCTTATGAAGCATGTTCTACAAATTTATCATCATAATGAAACACCTACATAACTTCTGTGTAGGCAGGCAATGTACGTGGATAACTCCTCATAATGTCTGTGTATTTCAGGTAGTGGAATATGTCAATTTAAGAGGGGAAAAAAGAAATGGAGGGGATTAGGTGATTATAAAAACTTGGATCTCAATTAACAGTTACCTTGTTTATTTAAAAATTAAAAAACAATAAAAGTTATTCATGTAGAGCAATAACCAATACAAAGACAAGTATTTACATTAAGTAAAGTAGCATTCTTTAACTCCCTGGGATGTTAACATATCCAATCAGAGAACCCAAAATATGCCAAACTTGCATTTTCTATAAGCTGGTTTTCAACTATATTCTATGCCATTAGACAGAATTTTAGAGTAATCTATTCCGGAGTAAAAAGTGTAAAACATTCCTACTTCTATTTTTAAAATGTTCTAGGACAATAATGAATGTTCAGAATAATGAGTAGTGCATATATATATATATATATATATATATATATATATATATATATATATATATATCTAATGTAAAATTAAATATTGGTAGAAAGAGAATATATAGTTTTATTATAGATTATAATAATTTATATAAAATAATTTGGGAAAACACAAAGCTGAGAAAATATTTTTGTACTTTTTATTTTTTATAAATTTTTATCAGAATATAAAAATATTCTTGGTCTTTCTACAAATATAATTCAGCATATATTTTGTGTAATATTTTAAAAATTGAAGTTTACACACTTTTTAAAGCTATATTTAAGCAAAAATATGGGAAAAGGTCTCCAACTCAGGTATTTTCCCCTGTAAATTCTTAATTTAGTGAATTAATTCCCGTGTCTCATAAACCTTTTAAATGAGAACTTTATTAACCCCCAAGGTAACAACAAAGGTTGCCTTCCTCACTTACTTAAAAGCACTTTCCCCCTTTGTTCTAGTGCAGGGAGAGGCAACCTTCGGGACTCTATATGTTGTGGACTACATCCTCCATAATGCTCTTACACCCTTGATGCTGGTAAAGCATCATGGGAAGTGTAGTTCAAAACATCTGGAGTGCTGAAGGTTTCTTTACAAGGAAGGTTTCTTTCTCCCAGGGTGGGGAGCAAGGATTCAGTGAGAACATAATTTACTCTTTCGGGACACATTAGAGGACCCAAGATCTGAAATTGGAACACTCCAACTTTAGAAAATAATGTATTTATTTCTAATGTTTGAGTGTTTATTTAAATTTACCGGAGAGTGCCTTTTAGTGGATGAACCAAAATCATAACCAAACAACCAAAGGTATTTTACAATACTACAGCAAGATTTTATGTAGCCATACAAAGTAATTTAAGACAAAAAGTTATTACCCCTATAAATAGTGCAGTTTTCTAAAACAAACAAACAATAAATTCTGCATTATTTCATTTGTGCCATGAATGTATGCAATAAATTAAGATAAACCTTCTCCTTTATCTCCAGTTGCCTATTTCAAATTAAGCCTTTCACTACCTTCAGAGCTGGTCACAGAAAGAAATACAAAAATAAACTGACGTAAAAATCTCAGCCTGATATTTTATTTTTATATATATATATATATATTTGTCTTTTCTCCTCATGGTCGAGTGGAATCTGCCAGTGAAAAAATGAACCATATCAGTATTTATTAGGCTACAGGAACAATGGGTTTTAAGCGATCACAGGACTGGATATCTTATGCTGTATTAGGCTTCTAAATTTTTTTTTTTTTTTTTTTTTACTTGGTAAATATTATTGAAGACCGTTTTTGTATAACATAGAAAATGAATGTTTAAATCATATGTTATTGTGTGCTATAAAGCATATCACATTGCCATATTTATGTAATGCCCAAACTGCTCGATTTCAGAGGTAGTTAACCTTTTTGTTGGTACCGGAAACCTGATAAAATCAATATTTAAACTGATGGAAACATGTTTTTTAATCAGAAAATGGTTGTGAACCCTCCATGGCCCTTTATATTCAATGAATGGATGTACATTGATCTGCAAGCAAAGATATCAAATTGTTCCAAACCGCTGGATAATATTTCCTATAAACAAGTTAATTTTAATGGGAAAAAAAAACACAATTGCTGCAAAAATAAAAAAAAAATTGGCCTCTTATGATACCTCATGCACAATATTTTTTTTTTTATTTTCAGTTTTTTTTACACACATAATTAAGCCTGTGATAACATTTGACTAATCGTGCGCTCACAGTACACATATAAGATTATGTGATATCTGCCATTTTTATAAGGAAGGCATATAGAAAATACATACTACAGGGCATCAGTCTACCTATTGCTACCCTGCAGAATGCATTTATTATGTGTTCCTAGTTGAAGAGGCATGATGGATGTCTTCTATATTACGTCCATTTTCAGGGAGACAGATTTCCTTCGTGTATTTGCTGCTGCTATTTGCTATTCAATGTCTATCTCACATTCTGTCTTTTTTCCCTGTGAACATTTTCTTATGAAATATTTTCATTCTGCCTTAATGTTAGCCCAATAGAAATTTTTGTACTACCTAGCATACAATTCTGTTTTTATTTTGCTGGAAGAAAAAGGTATTTCTTTTTTGTTGATTTGTAACCCATTAAATGTCACTCTGATTGTAACGGGGTTATATTGGCTGTGCATTCCTCCTTTAACAATATAAAATACTCCTATTTTTATGATTATTTTGCTTAGGTGCAGTCTGATATACAATGATCTGGCAACCAAATTGTAAGGTCTAGACCTGAATTGAAAATCAAGTCTAAAACTCTAAGGCTTGTTGAATTGAAAAAAAAAAAAATATATATATATATATATTTTTTTTTTTTTTCTTTACCCAGCGCAGATCTCTTGGTATAAATTTAGCAGATCTTATTGACAACTCACTGATTAGGGAATAATCACAAGGTTCTTGAGCTTAAATTAGTCACATGCTTATCTGGAAATCCTGCTGTCAACATATACTCACTAAAAGAGTTTCTGTTGCAAAAAATCTGTGGAAACAAAATCAGAATTGGAAGAAGAGAATATTTTTTTTTTTTTTTTGCCAGACTGTTTTAGAGCAGCAATTACTGCATTGTTCTGTGTTGATGCGTTGATTCGAAATCAATATCCATTTATTGGTCTATAGAGTAGAGCTGGCAGCTTGGCAAGGTACTTATCAGCCTTCCCTAATACAAACTACCATTGTAGATCAGCCGGCAATCACTCTGAATCAGCCTGCACTCAATCAAAAAACTATTTTACATTATCTTTAACCTTAACTAAATCTTCATTTTAAATTGAACATCCCTCAACCAATCAATCATTTTATATCAACCAAGCAAGCCATTCTAGATGAGTCTGCCCTTTAACTTTTCCTTCTGAATGTATGTAAATACGGTCTGTATAGCATTCTCCATTATGAAATAACTTTTATTAACATGTGAAAATTTTGTGTAAATTAAATCAAAGTTAAAATATATCTCTATGAAGCTATGTATATATAAATAATACTGTATTTTCTTTTACGTTCCTTAAGAAGTATATTTACTTTGGAAATAAACAAAGTGTAAATTGAGCTGCAGTGTGGCATCCTTTTATTCCGAGGGATAATTTCTGGTGGAAGGATTTTCAGTGCAATGTGCAAACCCAACAATACGTTATGGTAATCCTTCAACAGCCGGGACTCTACGGCTTGGTCATCACTATCGTTCCGAACATATCTATATATACACAGGGTTTAACCAGATTCAAAACAGATTCAAATACTATTGAATAAATCAAGATTAAAGAACTCTATTATTCCCCCACCTGATGTAGATTCTGCATTGAGGAAGAGCATAGACAAACCAGTGCCATAGAGAGAGACCACAACCTAATTGGGACTTAACCTTCTCACAAGGAGATACTGGGTGGATAGGACATCTTAATAGGGCCAAAGGATGTCTAAGCACCATAACCATTACAGCCTGCAATAGTCATTTTGGTTTCTGTCTTTACTTGGCTGTAGTAGATTGCCCATTTATTAAAAGCTGCTATAAATTTAAAAAGAAACTAGGATACCCACCCAAAACATGGAGTATTCATTGATTACAGTAGCACACAGTATTGTCAAGATGTAATAATGTTGCACCATCTATATTGAAGTTCGATTTAAGTACCCAAGTATCTTGCGAACCAAGTACTTAATGTGTGAATTCAATGCATTGGCAACCAACTCAATTAATCTGTATCCAAACAAGGAAAATAATACTTCATTAAAAGGGTATGCAGCCATCCAGAAAATCCAGAGACCAACATCCAATGTGTTATCATTCCAATTATGAAGGTAAACTGATCCAATAATAACAAATTTAATCAAAGGCCCATAAAGGAAAACAGCCCTTAGGAGAGAATTAATTTGAATATATATTTATGTAAATGAAGTAAAAAAAACAACTGAGTTTTATAAACAAAAATCGGATTAAAACAACAACAACAAAAAAAACCCACAAGAGACCAACGTCCAAGGTGTTATTCCAATTATGAAGGTAAACTGATCCAATAATAAAAATAAAATAAAATGACCATAAAGGAAAACAACCCTTAAGACAGAATTAATTTGAGTATATATGTATGTAAATGAAGCAAAAAAAAAACAACAAAACTGAGTTTTATAAATAAAAATCTAATAAAAAAAATATATCTAACTAAATAAATAAATTTGCAAAAAATTGCGTGTTTAGATGCCAAGCTATAGAGGGTGATTTCTTTATTTTTAAAGTGGATCTGCTACAGTTATCGCCCTCTTTTTCACACCATTTTAGATAATTAAAATTGTAAACTGGTTCTATTACAATGTAACCCTGTGAGTTTTATAGTTTTTATGTTATTAGATAAAACGCCTCCTAATGCAAGGAACACCAATGTTTTATGAATCCTAATTTAAATATATGAATACTCAAATTCGCTATAGACAACGTGTAATTTAAATTTGACATTCTTTATTTTGGCGAGCAGAGTAGAACATACAATTATGCATAGACATTCTAACAAGTATATGTGCGGCAATAATACATTTATGCAGTGGATCTAAAATGACGAGGAAAGCGCACATTTTATATTATAAAACGCATGAAATGAGGGTCAGAGCAAGTACTGAAGGGATTTGACTGTTAGCTGACTGCACTTGAAAATACACAAGGATATAGAGTCAGGCTAGGTCACATAGCTATAACAAATAATAATTACAAAGTAAGTGGGGCTAATGTGAGTCAGCCCAAGAGCAAAGGAAATCCTATAGGTTGTAAGAGAGGTTATCTGATGGCACATAAGAAATGTATATACCGGTAGCTAGATCCATTAAGTAGCTCACTAACTGGCTCAAATTGCTTGGCATGATAGAGAAAATAAAATAAATGAAGGGGCACATGAGAAGAAAAAACCAAACCTCAGAACGTTAAACAACTGCTAAATACTAGTGTAGACATTTATGTGCTATGCCATATCAAATGACTCATTAAGAGCTGCCCACTTAGTCTATGCCCATCCCATCAAGGCAAAGTCCAGAGAAAATGTGGAATTATTTATAAAATACTGTTAAAAATACCATAATGCTTCAAATAATTCAACCCTTTATTATATGTTTTAAAGCAAAATTGTAAACTATATATGCAGCCTAGAAAAGTAAATAATAAAACATATTATGTTTTATATGATAATAAAATCAGGGAATAATAGAAAAGGTAATAATGTAATCAATAACATCCATATTGAATGGATGTAAGCCTATCCTGTCATAAATACAAATTGTTTGGTGTAATGATAATAGTAGTGGCAGAGAAATCAAGACTTGCAGTTTCTACAAGTCTACAAGACAGTTATAGATATAGAAAAATGTTTGGCTGGGTTCCACAGTACTGCAATGTGCTAAGAAGAAAGCCATTTGGGCAAAGTGACAGAACTGGCTGCAGAGTAGAGTCTGGGGATCTTCCATTTTGTATCATAGTAATGATCCAACAATCAACCACAGAGCTCTCCATTCTTCTACAACGAAATATAGTGGTGGAAATTACATGTTGTTGGGATGCATCAGACAGTATAGAGGTTGATCTACATCCAGAGTACATGGAACTCCTCAGCCTTAGATATAAGATTATCTTCTGGATCAGGTCTCATCCATCATCCTGCTTCTTTATGTACCCCTGTTCATATTCATTGATGGACTTTTATTCTGAATTGTAGTCAAGTGACATCTAACTTTAATTAGTAAGATATTTTCTTCATAAAAAGATTTACACAAAAACAATCACGTTTTGTATAGAAACTAAAAATAGAGCTCTACTATTCAGATATAAAAGTCAGATGCTGAATCCTTAAGATCCATCACTCGAAAACCCATCAGTATTTGATTTTTCTTTACTTTTAATTTTGACTTTTTGACTTCTTAATTTGAACGGCTACTTCTGAATTCTCCTTCAACCATCTTAAAGGCAGATGTGTAAAAAGTTTGGACAATATTTGTTATTTCTTTTTAATTTCCATACAAATATCAACTATATATAATTTTTTTAAAAATAAATTTTAAAAAAAAGTGTAATATTAAAATATATCACTTGAGCTATGAGCAGCAATTTAGCATATTGAGATGTCTGTTACAATAAACTTGCAAAATGTAGGCAAAAATATTCCATATGGAAAAAAAGAAAAATCTGCTACTGCAAACTGCAATCTGGTTGTCCTCTCAACACAATCTATTATTAAGTGAATAAAGCCCAATATCATATTGGGCATGGAGCCTGCCAGAATTGTATATTACTTTGCTGCGTGTTATCCATAGGTAGAGGTGTAGCTATGATATCTGTGGGCCCTGACCTGGAGTTTATGGTACTTGTTATTGAAATGATAATGTTTTGCTCTCGTTTATTTCAGTCTAGTCATGGTCCATCTAAACAAGCAGGTGATCCTATCCCAGAGCACACTGGCGTCAAACCTACCAGGTTAATGATTACATTGACCCTACGCTGTTTTTCTTTCTTCACTTGTTCTATTGCGCACTGAACAGCAGGTTGTTTTGAGAATTCCATTATATTTTTTCTTGTTGTGTTATCTCCTTGTTTTCATTTCTAGTGTTTTTATGGTATTTTTTCTGAGTAAGCAATAAAGGGCAGGTACTTTTCTAACTGCTTATTCTTAGAAACAAAAGACAGAGTAAACCGTCTCATAAAATAAAGGACAAATAACTGAATACTCCAAGCACCTTAACCACTACAGCGTGCTTGGAGTGTTAAAAGGCTAATGTTATGTTATTGATATTCCAGGTCTATATCACTTGGGAATACATTTTCCAGCTTAGAAAACAGTGCACCTCATATTTTAACAATATTGTCCTATAAAACATGGTACAGAGCAAAATTTCCCCAAAACCACTGAGGCCATGGCCTCAAGGCGGCAGACATGAGAGCTACTGTCACTAGCCACATACAGTCCATATTTACATGCATACACACATACTACATACACACACACAACAAACAGCCTCCCCTCCCACACATGCAATCTAACAAGCAGCCTTCCCCACACACCTGCAACTAGACAAGCAGCATGTCCCCACATCCACAAACACAACATCCCCAGAAACAAACACCACCACAATTAGTCTACACATGAAACACAACAAGCAGCCACCCCCACACATAAAACCCCACAAGCAGCAGCACCATAAACAGCATCCTCACACACAGACAACACCACAAGCAGCCTCCACACACATACAAACACACTCTCTTGCAGCGCCGTCCCTCTTCTCATCCAACTACCCTCCTAGTCCCATTCATACCCCAAACTAGTCCTTTAAAAACCCCTTAAGGACATAACTTCTGAAATAAAAGAGAAAGACTTTGACGATAGAAAGCGAGAGACTAAAGCGCTTAGAATCCCAATGACAATTCTCATGAATGTAATTATACGGTTTTCTATATCCATAGCTATTTTTCCAGGGGTAACCTTCTTGCCAGGACACCACCCAGCACTTTAGAGAGAAGGAAGAAAGGTAGTGTCAAGGAAGTTCAACAAACGGCCTTTATCTTAAGTTTTTACCTTCAACAACCAATGAACCTCTTCAAGAGATCTAATCTTGTAATCCCTGTGATAGAGCTCCAATACTGTGACCGAGTACCTCTACCGAGCCCACTTCCTAGCCACTTTCAGGGACCCTGGAACGCTTCATCCCCAGTCGCTGAAGCTTGACTAGGACTCCCAGGAACTCTTTAACCCGATCAGCAGCTCTCACCTTGTAGGCAGGCATCGTCCCCTCTGCTGAACTCTCCTTCCAGGCAGGCATCCACACCTTTGCCTGCACTAGCTCCTGCCCTAATAAAGGCACCTGTGGCTTTCAGGCCTAGCTCTTTTTGAATTGTTTCGGGTTACAGGGACCATGCAGCCAGCCAACAGGTCTGAAGATGCTGTTAGTGGGATCCCTTTAATAAATCCATAGAGGACACACAGTTCCAAAAGGAACTAACATACGCAGTTTTATTTTTAACTCAGGAATTGCCCATATGTGCATAACATTACACTTGCTGTGACAAATTCAATAAAATACAAATAATCCAATTATATCAGAAAGCATAGAGGAACTTATAAGAACCCAATAACATATTTATAAAGGGGTGGGGAAGACAATAATTAACATAACATATATCTCCTGAATTCACAATATGCAAATCTACCTAAATCTGCAAATTAACAAGAGTTGCTATTTAGATAGTACATGCTTCACAGCCAAATCCACCTAGTTTGATGAAAGCACGAGCAGGACTGGAGAGCACACATACATTTAACAATAAACAATTATACGCACTATGCTCCTATAATGTGTACAGGTTGACTTAAACATAAGAGACATCTGGTAAATCACAAGCGGATCAAACATACACAGATAGTTCCATAAGTTTTAACAGCAAATCCAGTCACATATAATCCCAGACCAATTTGTAACAACTTTGAGGAAAATGGAGGTCAACAGTTACTAAAATAGCTGTCAGAGAGAAGGGCAAAATTGATATGGTCCCAGTAAAGGTGACTACGGTCACAAACCCTTTCAATTCATTCCACAAAGGAGTTTGGTGAGATTGTCTCCATCAATAAGGAGCAGGAGAGATGGCCACACTCATCGAATAAACTAGAAGGGAGTATTTATATATTTTAATTGAGGTAAGAATACAGGTACAATGTAATGGAAAGATTCAATGGTATATAAAGAATACATGGCATTATTTTTAATTTATTTGTTCATCCTTTGTAGAGAGAGGGTAGGGGGAGTGTAGAGGGAGCTAAAACATTTTAAACAATGGGATTCCAGAGGTGGAAGGGCTGTAGGGAGGGCACCATGGCCCACACGCACTAATTACTCTGGAAGTGCAGTGTTTCAAGCTAAAACACTTAACATTCAGACTCCTACCACCAATGTCATTTAAAAAAACAGAAGTGGTCATGGTGTTTGGAGCAACACTTTTACCTTTAAACAATCTATTACAACTTAACCCTTTTATAATAATCTCCTTTTAAAAAAAAGTATGTAGTGAGACAGTATAAGATCTGCTTTAAGCTGGTTTTAGTGATGACAGAGGTTGATGGTAAAATATCTCACCTGTTACCTTATTCCAACAGTTCCCGACTCGGTTATAAATCTGCAGGAAGGCAGATGGTGTTACAATAAGCAGTGGACATCCGCTAGTATCACAGGTCACTGAATCCTAATCAGCTGTTCAGTAATTCTCTGTATTCGA
Source organism: Pelobates fuscus (assembly GCF_036172605.1). Classification (NCBI taxonomy): domain Eukaryota; kingdom Metazoa; phylum Chordata; class Amphibia; order Anura; family Pelobatidae; genus Pelobates; species Pelobates fuscus. The sequence goes on along the minus strand of NC_086323.1, from coordinate 101,368,815 downwards.
AAATGTTCATCTTTTTTCAGGTGTCAGCCAACAAGACTCAAGTTTGAAACACTAAGCCATAATTAAACGGACTTGCTATCTCAGCAAGTCAACCAAGCAGAGTAACCTTGACACAGATTTACATTAAACCAATAACTGTACTGGCATCAAGTTTCCTCTGTTATTAGAAGTTGACTGTCTGTTGTCATAAAGGAAATATTCTAAAGCTCTTCTATTCTATTTTTCCAATAAGGATATTCACAAAAGTGTGAATGCAAATTTTAACTGAATTGGAAACCCAACAATTCACACTTTAGTGTTGGATTCTTCAAGTCTTTTAAAAAGTATATCTACTAAAGTGAGAATTGTTGGAAATTCAAAGTTAATTCAAATTTAAGGCCAAAATAGTTGAGCTGGAAAAGCTCTCCAAGTCACCTATACTTTCAGTTTGAATACTTTGGCCTTAAATGTGAATTTCACATTCCCAACAATTCTCACTTTAGTAAATAAGTGTGTATTTGTACAAATCATTGCCCCCTTTGCCATCCTATTCCTAGAACCAGCTAATTTTTCATATCGATAGTGAGCGCATTATCTTATTATATTTGAACATTAGTCTCCTTTACATTATTGCATGACACTTGCATGGCTCACAAACACCAACATCACGTGACTTTATATCCAATATACTATTGCAGATCATCATATCGTAAGAGCATCAACCCAACCAGTTTTGAAGACATAATTTTTACACTCAAAAGAGGAGAGGCATCAAGTGTTGTGAACAAAATGGTGATACAAGGTTGTATAGTGATCAATATGGAAACCAATGCAATCACATTTTATCGGTGATTATTCCACTGTTACATCATGGTAGCATTTCTCAGGTCACACATTGATAAATCTCAATAGATCTCAAGAGATTGAATTGCACATATACACTTTCTTCGGAAGAGGAGGTCCCTGATGTGTTGGTTAACTAGCTGCTCTTCTCTATAACTATTTAAGCAGGACCTTGGGGTGTGCCTCTTCCTTTGCTCTAAAGAAGCCAATTGGATGTCACATGTTGATTGCTATCTTCTTATCTTCTGGAGTTCTACACTGTTGCTGTGTCCATGGGGCAGGACCTTGATCCAGAACACCAGCTCTTCAATCTACTTATGTGAATGTCCACTGATTGACCATCGAAGGCACTCACCAACCATGACCCCAATGACTGCACCAACACTTTAAAAATCCATCATGTGAATGACAGCTTAACAGTGATTGGATGTTGAGCAAATGGTGCATATCACGATTTCTTTTAGGGCCAGGTGAGTCTGCTACTCTCTCTTGTTATCTTGGAGATTTAGCATTCTCTACTTAGGTCCCTCTAACATATTTTCCAGTTAGTTTTTTTACCCATAGGGAAAAGTTTGTTTGTTATCTGATGCATCTTGTTCTTGGACCCTATTCTGTCTAGAGGTTATTGTGCAGTCTACTCCCCAGGGCACAATTTAGAAAAAAAAAACATGGAGTTTTATTATGCAGCAGTTTAGAAGTATGCACTTTTTATTGTAACAATTGTGGTTTTAGTATTGTTTTGTAATTTTATATATATTTTTAGTCGGCAATTTTTTACTGTTTTGTTTCTTTGATATTATCAATGAATCTGTTTAAATAGCTTTTTCCTGCACTGTGTCACTGTCACATTTTTGTCATATCATATTTTCTATTTTGTTAACTTAATACATTTGTTTCTTCTTCAATTTAATTTAAATTTATTTATTTCTGTCTCTGCTGCTCTTGCGCACGTTTTGCTCTGTTTTATTTTTTTGCTTTTTTTTCCCAATCAGTGACGGCTGGTCCTTAGAGCCAGCTGAGGAGGCAGAGCATCCCACCTCCCCCCCCCCCCCCGTTTTTTTTTGGGTGCAGAAAACATAAAAGTCAGATATGTCATTTTTGGAACTACTTACAAGTGTGTTAGAAAACAAAATGTGTCTGTCATGATTATATATGTCATCCATTCTCCCTTTTGATAACTGGCAGTTGTTTTGTGGACCAAGAGCAATATTATTTGTTTTTACAGTTTTATCCACTCAAAGTACATAAAATACCTTAATATATATATAAAATATTGTATTAAATATATAAAATGCTTTGTAAATATATTTGTATATACACGTTATCTTTTAAATTACTGAATTTCCAACAGTTAAGTACAATTTTAATTAGCTTTTAAAAATACAAGCCCAGAGTTAATATTCAACGTTATCTATACCCATCATATATTCTTTCCTATTTATTTTTTTTGAGTCATTGCATTGTTTTTACAAGGTGCTCTTTGCATTATTGCATTTGTACATTGTGCTGTTTGTGCTGAATGTTCTTCCTTGCTGGATTTTCTGTTACACATTAACTTTTGTTTCTTTCATAGTGGCCTTCACATTTCATGAGTCTCTTTGGGTTGTCGTGGATACCGAAGAGACCTTGACAATCAGAATTTGTTCAGGATTGTTGGTATGCGACAGGACCATGGGTTTAAATTATACAGTGCTACAGTTTGTGTTGGGAGAACAGACTAAGATGGGTCAGTCTATCAGGAAACAAAATTATTCTTGTTTTTTTTTTTTTGGATCTATCATGGTATATAAATTCTATGAAGATTAATAGTTTATGAAAAATGAAGATGGTCAGATTACTTTGTTTAATACTTTTATTCATCTAGAATCCAGGGGACTAAGACTGTCTGTGTAATGGCAATTCAATAAAAAATTAAAAAAAGTGGGAGGTAGCAGTTGGAAAACCAAAATAGTGAACTGTTTAAATGTAAAATAATTTACTGTGTTAAATAGGATGAGTTATTCAGTGTGTGGATACAAGCAGCTGGAGTTATTAGATATAAATACATTGACTTAATCCCTAAACAGAAAATTGAGAGAAATCGACAAGGGAATTGCAAACTGTAAAGTTAAGCTGGAGATTTCTTTTCTGATTGTCAATTAGTGGATCTACACAGAACAAAATTATAAACGCAACACTTTTTAAAATGGCCTTTTATTGTGGCCAGCCTAAGGCACACCTGTGCAATAATCATGCTGTCTAATCAGCATCTTGATATGCCACACCTGTGAGGTGGATGGATTATATCGGCAAAGGAGAAGTGCTCACTAACACAGACGTAGACAGATTTGTGAACAATATTTGAGAGAAATAGGCGTTTTGTGTACATAGAAAAAGTCTTAGATCTTTGAGTTCAGCTCATGAAAAATGGGGGCAAAAACAAAAGTGTTGAGTTTATAATTTTGTTCAGTGTAATTAAACAACTATTAAATCAGAAACCATATGTGTTTCATCCCGTGCAACATTTATTAAAGGGACACTCCATGCACCGTACCTACTATAACTTCATATAGAGGCTATGGTGCTAGGAATCTATTTATGGAGTCCCTCCTGTTTTTGTCCAGACATTTTAAGCAGTTTTACAAAGACCTAACTTATGCTCAGCACACTAAAAGCCCCTTCTTACAGTGAAAAGAAAAGACATAACAAAAAAACAAAACAAAAAAAAGCAATACTACAGTGATAGAATGCGTAAGCTTTTATTTAATTTACTGTTCTGTTTATGTAATTACAAACATGATAACTTGTGGTATTCAGGTTGGTTCAGGGGCACTCAGATTGAAAAATTCAGACACTCTTCACACGATTTATCAGTGTCCAGATTTGCAAAGCAGCCTTCAAATTACCTTGAACAGATTACCGTCTGTCTGGGTGCAACAGAATGACTGAATTTGGAAAATTCATTATGGAAATACATAACCAAATGCTCATATTCAACAAAACTGTCCACTATCTGTCAGCAAATTTAGTTAAAAATGTTGTTGCATTTATTTTTTAAATTTTTTTATTACACAAATATCATTTAATTGTGTTTAATATTTGAGCCCTTTGACAAGCAGCCAGTGGACGAATACAGTGGATTTTTGTCTGCAAAATGCAGTTGAAGTTTTTTTCCAAATACTATTTTGTAGATTTGTTCAGAGTGAATCTGGTTGAAATTTGGTGTCATAAAAAACGTGAAGCCGTTATATAAGGTAGGAATTGCTGATTTTAAAGCAGACACTGTATGGTACCAAATGAGAGGTGCTCTTTTAGTAGAAATATCCAGCCTTTGGGGTCTCAAGCTGTGCAGCACAGGGCGCCATGCCAACAGAGAGTGAGCCATGCATCATTATTGGCTGGTGGGCAGGGCCGGACTGAGGATACAAAGAAGCCCTGGAAAAAAATCTATGCCAGCCCCATAAGTCATTGTGCTATGTAGTGTGTGTGTGTTTTTAATATATATTAAATAATATACCAATTGCATATATATATATATATATATATATATATATATATATATATATATATATATATATATATATTCAATAAGCAAAGAGGTGCACTCATAGGTCTTGATCCAGGTGATATTTATTCAATGGTATTCAAAAAAGTCTAAAGTCCCAATATCAACGTTTCGACCCTTCAGTGTCTTTTTCAAGATATATATATATATATATATATATATATATATATATTATTGGTATATCTCTTTTTCTAATTCAAAATATTAGTCCTTTCAAGGTAATTAATTATACAGTAAAGCATATTTGTCAGGATCGGGTCAGGGATCCAACACGCAGAGTACAAAGAGTAGCAGATACGTATACCGGTCCTTAGAATGGCCGGACTAAACGTATAACTACGATAGAATGGTCAGAGACAAGCCGAGGTCGAGGGAACGAGAAGACAGGTAAGCGAGAGACAAGCCGGGTCAAGGATAACAGAAAGACAGGAGAGTAAATATCAAAGCCGGGTCGGAACCAAAAGACAAGAGAATAACAAAGCACTGTGTGACTAGGCGGACTAGAACCACGACAGGGCAATGAGTGAATGAGATAGCCACTGTTAAGTATGCTGGTTAGGGAGAGAAGACACGCCTCCGGCGAGTCCTGATTCGTCTCCACTGATTTGAGTGACAGGGTGTTCCGGGTTGGCGTCATGACGTCGGCCTCTGAGCCTCCTGCTATAAAAGGAAGTGGCTCCCTCGCGGCCGGCGTTTGCAAGACCGGGTGAACCGCGAGGAACCGAGGAGACATGCCGTCCGGACGGATAAACTTCTAAGTCTCTACCTCTCTTAGAGGTAGAGGCTTCAGGTACCCTGACAGTACCCCCCCTCTCAGATACGCCCACCGGGCGGAAGGAGCCGGGGCGAGATGGAAAGCGAGAGTGAAATGCCCTGCGAAGGTGAGGAGCATGAACATCCTCTTGTGGTACCCAACTCCTCTCCTCAGGACCATAACCCCTCCAGTTAACCAAATATTGTACTCTCCCCCGGGAGACACGAGAATCAATAATGGAGTTAACCTCATACTCCTCCTGACCCTCCACCTGAACAGGGCGCGGAGGGGCGATTGTGGAGGAGAATCTGTTACAGATTAGAGGTTTCAGCAATGACACGTGAAAGGAGTTTGGGATGCGTAAAGCGGCTGGGAGAGCTAGACGATACGCCACTGGATTAATTCGAGTCAAGATCCTGTAGGGACCAATAAAACGAGGAGCGAATTTCATGGAAGGAACTTTAAGGCGAATATTCCTAGTACTCAACCAAACTCTATCGCCTGGAACAAAATTCGGAGCCGCCCTTCTACGTTTGTCAGCATGTTTCTTAACCAGCATAGAATTGTGTAGAAGAATCTGTCGAGTCTGATCCCACAACTTCCTCAAATTGGCCACATGGACATCAACCGACGGCACTCCTTGGGAAGGAGAAACCGAGGGAAGAATAGATGGGTGAAAGCCATAGTTCATGAAGAAGGGGGTTGAATGCGTAGAGTCACAAACGAGATTGTTGTGCGCAAACTCCGCCCAAGGAATCAAACCGACCCAATCGTCCTGGTGTTCGGAAACAAAACAACGTAGGTATTGCTCAATCTTCTGGTTGGTACGCTCGGCAGCTCCGTTAGACTGAGGATGATAGGCGGAGGAAAAATTCAATTTGATGCCTAATTGAGAACAGAATGATCTCCAGAAGCGTGAAACAAATTGGGAACCTCTATCAGAAGTGATCTCCGAGGGAATCCCATGCAAGCGAAAAATTTCTTTAGCAAAGATTTCCGCCAATTCAGGAGAAGTCGGGAGTTTAGGCAACGGTACGAAATGTGCCATCTTGGTAAACCTATCGACTACGGTGAGGATAACAGTGTGCTTTTTAGAAACAGGCAAATCCACAATAAAGTCCATTGCCACACAGGACCAAGGTTTGCCAGGAATTTCCAGAGGCTGCAGGAGGCCACAAGGAAGCGAATGCGGTAATTTAGTTTTAGTACAGGCCACACAAACTCCGATAAAATCCTTAATATCCTTCCGTAGCGAAGGCCACCAGAAATCTTTGGAGATCAAAGAATACGTCTTGCGAACACCCGGATGACCGGCCACCTTACTCTCGTGAAGACACTGTAAGAGCTCCAATTGGAGTTCAGGAGGAACGAAAAGTCTGGAAGCCGGAGTCAGTCTAGGTGCCAGATGCTGCAAGCTCCTTATCTGATCAAGTAGCGGAGAATGGACTTTGAGAGTAGTGTTAGCAATAATGTTACACTTGGGTACTATAGAGGACAAAACCGGCTCAGATACGGCAGCAGGTTCATACTGGCGAGATAAGGCGTCGGCTTTAGAATTCTTAGAACCTGGCCTATATGTGAGTACGTAGTTGAAGTGAGTGAGAAATATGGACCAACGAGCCTGTCTAGATGATAGTCGTTTAGCCTCTCCAATATAGGATAAGTTTTTATGATCTGTCAAAATAGTAACAGGATGCAAAGTACCCTCCAATAAATGTCTCCACTCCTTCAAGGCCATTATAACCGCTAGTAGTTCTCTGTCACCAATGTCATATCTGCTTTCAGTACCTGACAACTTTTTGGAAAAGTATCCACAAGGATGTAATGGTTTATCTACACCCAACCTTTGGGACAGAACAGCACCTATACCTGTCTCAGAAGCGTCAACTTCGAGTAGGAAAGGTAGTGTAGTATCAGGGTGAACTAAAATTGGTGCGGAAGCAAACAGCTCCTTGAGTGTCTTAAAAGCCAGAAGTGCTTCAGTAGACCAATTCTTAGTGTCAGCCCCTTGTTTGGTCATATTGGTGATGGGAGCAATGATAGAGGAGTATCCCTTAATGAAACGTCTGTAGTAATTGGAGAAACCAATAAATCTCTGGATAGCCTTGAGACCCTTAGGTAAAGGCCAATCTAATATGGATTGGAGCTTCTCCGGGTCCATTTCAAACCCTTCCCCAGAAATCACATAACCAAGAAAGGTAGTCTGTGATTGGTCAAAGCTGCATTTCTCTAGTTTGCAGTATAAGCCATGCTGAAGGAGTTTGTGTAAAACCCTTCTGACTTGTCCGTGGTGAGTCTCAATATCCCTGGAATGTATAAGTATATCATCAAGGTATACAATCACACAGTCATCTTGAAACTCCCTAAGAACCTCATTAATAAGGTCCTGAAATACCGCCGGGGCATTGCAGAGACCAAAAGGCATTACAGTATACTCATAGTGCCCATATCGAGTATTGAATGCAGTTTTCCACTCGTCACCGTCGTGAATTCTCACCAAATTATAAGCACCTCTAAGGTCTAACTTAGTGAAAATTTTAGAACTTTTTAATCGATCAAAAAGCTCGGTGATCAAGGGAATCGGATATACATTTCTGATGGTTATCTTGTTAAGACCTCGGTAGTCAATGCAGGGTCTTAAAGAACCATCTTTCTTTTTAACAAAAAAAAATCCAGCCCCAGCAGGAGAGGAGGATCTTCTAATGAACCCCTTGTCTAGGTTCTCACGAATATACTCCTCTAGAACTAAGTTTTCATTCGTAGACAAAGGATATACATGACCCCTGGGGGGCATGGTACCAGAAAGTAAATTAATTTTGCAATCAAAAGGCCTATGTGGTGGTAAGGTATCAGCCTTTCCTTTGTCAAATACTGCCTTTAAATCTTGATACAGGGACGGTATCTGTACCTTGGTAGAGTCGGTAGCGTTATTAAGTGAGTTGACACTACAAAGAGGTGACACTTTCTTTAAACAATTCTCTTGACAATCCTGACCCCACGAAACTATCTCCCCTGATCTCCAATCTATAACGGGGTTATGTCTCTTAAGCCAGGAGTATCCCAGGACTATGGGAACAGAAGGAGATGAAATGAGTAGTAGGGATATTTCCTCCTTGTGTAGAATACCAGTAGTTAAGTAAAGAGGTATGGTCTCCCGGAAAATCACAGGCTCAACTAAAGGTCTACCATCAATGGCTTCAACAGCCAAGGGTGTCTTCCTTAACTGGGATGGGATAGTGTGTTTGGTGAGAAACTCTTGGTCGATAAAACTCTCAGCAGCGCCGGAGTCTATCAATGCCATAGTCTCTAAAGTTCCCCTCTCCCAAGTTAAAGAGACCGGTAATAGGAGTCTATGTTCTTTGTAGTTATGAGTAGAGGACAAAATCGAAACACCCAAGGTCTGTCCTCTAGAGAAACTTAGGTGCGAGCGTTTCCCGGACGACTGGGACAGCTCAAACGTACATGACCTCTGGCCCCACAATACATACACAGTCCCTCCCTTCTCCTGTACTGTCTCTCCTCCTCTGATAGACGAGTAAGGCCTAACTGCATAGGTTCTGAAACCTGTGGATTTTTGGTTTCAGAAATTTGAAATGATGGTGCTAGTGTAAAGGAAGATTTACCGGTTCTATCTCGAGTATTTTGTCTCTCCCTTAGACGTTCGTCAATACGAGAGATAAAGGAAATTAAGTCCTCCAGATTCTCGGGAAGCTCTCTTGTCGCTACCTCATCAAGTATTACATCAGATAATCCATTTAAGAATACGTCTATATAGGCCTGTTCATTCCATTTTACCTCTGCCGCCAAAGACCTGAACTCTAGTGCGTAATCCACAAGTGTTTGGTTGTCTTGTCTAAGGCGCAACAGTAATCTGGCTGCATTGACCCTCCTGCCAGGGGGATCAAAAGTTCTTCTAAAAGCAGCTACAAAGGCATTATAGTTATAGACTAATGGATTATCATTCTCCCACAACGGATTAGCCCATCTCAGAGCTTTCTCAATGAGTAAGGTAATAATAAATCCCACTTTTGCCCTATCAGTAGGGTATGAACGAGGCTGTAGTTCGAAATGAATACTAATCTGGTTCAAAAAGCCACGACACCTTTCAGGGGAACCAGCATAACGTACAGGTGGGGTAACTCGGGAAGAAGCACCTACAGTAGCTACCTCTAGCCCTGAACCCACAGAAGAAGCAGACATATTACGCATCTCTTCAGGTGGATTAATAGGACGAGACAGCAGCGCCTGTAGTGCTAGAGCCATCTGATCCATCCTATGATCCATGGCGTCAAACCTAGGATCAGGAGAACCAAGCTGACAATTTGTACCTGCAGGATCCATGGCCCTGTCGTAATGTCAGGATCGGGTCAGGGATCCAACACGCAGAGTACAAAGAGTAGCAGATACGTATACCGGTCCTTAGAATGGCCGGACTAAACGTATAACTACGATAGAATGGTCAGAGACAAGCCGAGGTCGAGGGAACGAGAAGACAGGTAAGCGAGAGACAAGCCGGGTCAAGGATAACAGAAAGACAGGAGAGTAAATATCAAAGCCGGGTCGGAACCAAAAGACAAGAGAATAACAAAGCACTGTGTGACTAGGCGGACTAGAACCACGACAGGGCAATGAGTGAATGAGATAGCCACTGTTAAGTATGCTGGTTAGGGAGAGAAGACACGCCTCCGGCGAGTCCTGATTCGTCTCCACTGATTTGAGTGACAGGGTGTTCCGGGTTGGCGTCATGACGTCGGCCTCTGAGCCTCCTGCTATAAAAGGAAGTGGCTCCCTCGCGGCCGGCGTTTGCAAGACCGGGTGAACCGCGAGGAACCGAGGAGACATGCCGTCCGGACGGATAAACTTCTAAGTCTCTACCTCTCTTAGAGGTAGAGGCTTCAGGTACCCTGACAATATTCACATGCAGACACAGACAATCTTACTGACACAAGCTCATTAATGCACAGGCTCACAGACAATCTCATTGATAAACATAAGCTCATTGACATAAAAACACAAGCTCATTGATGCACACAACTAGGCTCACTGACAGACAATCTTAATGACACACACAGACAAGCTCACTGGTACACACACACGTATTTAGTACAGACAAACTCTGATACACACTCAAGCTTACTACAGACAAGCTCACTGTCACACACACACGCGCACTACAGACAAGCTCACTGACGTGCTCACACTCTCCCTACAGACAAGCCCATTGACACACACATGCTCCCTACAGAAGAGCTCACTAACACACACAGATTCACTAGAGACAAGCTCACTAACACCCACATGCTAACTATTGACAAGCTTACTGACACACACATGCTCACTACAGACAAGCTCACTGACACACACAAGGTCGCTACAGACAAGCTCACGGTCACACACATGCTTACTACAGACAAGCTCATTGCACGCACATGCTAACCACAGACAAGATTACTGACACACATGCTCCCTAGCACACACACATGATCCCTACAGACAAGCTTACTGACACACATACAATCTCACTCACTAGCAGACACACAAGCTCACTCACTAGCAGGCACACACACACACACAACCACACACACACACACACAAGCTCATTAACTAGCAGGCACACACACACACACACACACACACAAACTCACTCACTAGCTGGAACACACACACAGAAGCTCCCTCACTAGCAGATGCACACACACATAATCTCCCTTACTAGCACACACACGCGCGCGCACACACACACACACACATAAGCTCACTCACTAGCAGATGCACACACACACACAGAAGCTCACTCACCAGCAGACAAACTCACTCACTAGCAGGCACATACACACACAAGCTCACTCACTAGCAGGCACACACACAAGCTCACTCACTAGCACACACACACACACACACACACACACACAGAAGAACACTCCCTAGGAGATGCACACACACACACACACACACACAGAAGCTCACCCACTCACTAGCACACACACAAAGCTTAAGTGGCACTGGTAGGTGAAGGTGTCAATATCTGGCCTCTTCATTCCAGCGAGGTCACCAGCTTCTGTCTGGGGGAGGGGCTTGTGTTCGGAGGCAGGGCTTAAGTGTGGGGGCGGGGCATGCAGCCATAATTGCTGTACACTGTGCAGGGAGACTGACAGGTCTCCCTCCGGCCACCGGCAGAGTAATTGCGGCCGCAGCAGCCCATACCTACTCCCTCATTACTCCCCTCAGCCTGGCACAGTCCAAGGGGAAAATCGTTTAAATTACATGTGCCTGATGATTAGGGCTGTGTGCCCGGCCCCAGGTGCCGCAGCCAACCGGAAAACTTCCCAGTATCCCAGTGGGCCAGGCTGGCCCTGCTCGTGGGGAGACCTGACTCAGCAGCCAAATGTCTGCCTGAGGAGGAGGAAGGGTCTCAGAGCCCCCCCCCCCCCCCGTCAAAATGTAAAAAACACCTGCAATTTTTTTTTTTTTTTTTTTTGTAATGTATTGCACAAATGTGTAAACATTGTAAAACCCCTGTCTGCCCCTTCCACGAAACTTCTTTCCTGCCCTGTCCCTCCTACAAAACCCCTGTCCTGCCCCCTTCTACAAATCCCTGTACTGCTCCCTTCTACAAAATCCCTGCACCCCCCTTCCACAAATCCCCTGCTCAGCCCCTTATACAAGACCCCTGCCACCTTCTACATAATCCTTGCACCCCCCACACACAGGCAGACAGTCACACACACACGCGTGCGCACACACACACACACACACACAGTTAGAGGCAGACAGTCTCACACACATGCACACACACACTTACAGGCAAACAGTCACACACACTATGTTCTCCTACACACACGTTTTCCCTATCCCACCCTACACTATGTTCCCTACACACACTACATGCCTATACCAGCCCACACTATTTTCCCTACACATAATATATATCTATCCCACCTCACACTATGTTCTCCTACACACACTACATCCCTTTCCTACCCCACACTATATTCCCTACAAACACCTCATCCCTATCCCACCTACACTATGTTCTCCTACACACACTACATTACTATCCTACCATAACACACTATGTTCCCTACACACACTGCATCCCTATCCCACCACACACTATGTTCTCCTTCCCACATTACATCCCTATCCCACCCACACTCTGCTCCCTATACACTACATTACTATCCCACCCCACACTATGTTCACTATACACTACATCACTATCCCACCTACACTATGTTCTCCTACACACACTACATTACTATCCTACCATAACACACTATGTTCCCTATACACAGCATCCCTATCCCAGCACACACTATGTTCCCTATACACAGCATCCCTATCCCAGCACACACTATGTTCCCTATACACAGCATCCCTATCCCACCACACACTATGTTCCCTATACACATTATATCCCTATCCCACCTGACACTATGTTCTCCTACACACACTACATCCCTATCCCATCCCACACTAGGTTCTCCTACATACACTATATCTCGATATATTGTATTTAATGTTGACTCTCTTATGTATCTTACATTTATTTTTATCATCAAGTGTTCATTTTTATTAGGGCTACACATGTCCATTTTCTCTGGTGCTAATCTCAATATATCTGTATTTCTCCTTCTGTTTGTTTTTACTGGTGAGTAGTTCATCGTATTGTCATCTATGACATCATCACTTCATCTCCATAAACCTCTTTTTGTTTGTTGCTTCATGTCAGATGAAATGTCGGGATTGTTATGCTATAATGAGCCTAACTGGTGGTCACAAAGGAGTTAAATAAACTGTTATGGAATATTACACGTGGCAATATATCATCTAACCATATACATCTGGATAAATGCAGTATAATAGTGATTACTACATAGCTAAAGGCTTTTGAAAATTGAATTGTGATTCTCAAATGGGTCTTTTTATTTCTTTACATAGAGTTAGAGACATACCGTGTCTTTGTATATTATTGTATAGGGACAATTAATCATACAGATTACCTATCATGTATTTAGTATTGGATTAATTACCAACCCAAAGTAGCACAGGGAGATGTTAAATATGACTCAGTCAGGGCCGGACTGGGAAAAAAATTAGGCCCGGGCATTTTTTCAATCAGAGCGGCCCCCTAAGGGGGCGGGGCCAGAGAGGGTGTGTTTTGTCATCACTAATGACAAGCACGCCCCCTCTCAAAGTGAGCATGTTGGTTCAATGCGCAGAGCCCCGCTGAAGAGCTCTGGCATTAGAAAAAGGCCCTGAATTTGTTCTGCGCAGCGCAAGCAAATTTAATAACATGCTTGCGCTGTGTTTGCTTTTAAATTGTCTCTGGTGTCTCCACAAGTGGGATACCAGAGGACAAAAGGGCCAGGAAAGTGTATGGTGCATATGTTTAGAGCGTGCTTGTGGGATTGCGTGTGTGTAGAGTGTGGTGTGGTATTGTGTAAATAGGTAAATTTAATTTGTGTTTGTGGTGTAATATGTGTGGCTAGGGGCTGTAGAGAGTGTGTATATAGGGGGCATAGTGTTATAGGGGATGTAGCGAGTGTGTGCATACGGGCTGTAGTGTGTGTGTATAGGTGACGTAGTGTGTGTAGGGGTTGTAGAGAGGGTGTGTTTAGAGAATGTTGTATGTGTTTGCTGACAAGGAATGTAGTGTGTGTGTGTAGGAGATCTAGTGTGTAAAGGACCCAGTGTGTATAGGAGAGTGCGTGTGTGTGTGTGTGTGTGTGTGTGTAGAGGCTTAAGAGTGCATATAGGGTAAGGGATCTAGCGTGTATCTGGAGCGTAATGTGTGTAGTGGTGCAGTGTGAGGGGTGCTGTAGTGTGTGTGTGTGTGTGTATGTATGTATATATATATATATATATATATTTAGACGTATTGTATGTGTGAGGGGCGCAGTGTGTGTATGTAAGAGGGGTGCTCTATGTGAGGGTGTTTTTATGTGCCGTCACATTCTAGGTTTCTAATTTTCTTTGTCTGTTAACTCACTGAGGGTTATTTTATATATTATATATATATATATATATAATATATAAAATAACCCTCAGTGAGTTAACAGACAAAGAAAATTAGAAACCTAGAATGTGACGGCACATAAAAACACCCTCAGACACACACAGCACCCTCAGACACACACAGCACCCTCTGACACACACAGCACCCTCTGACACACACAGCACCCTCTGACACACAAAGCACCCCCAGGGTGCTGTGTGTGTTTGGGTGCTGTGTGTGTTTGTGTGCTGTGTGTGTTTGGGTGCTGTGTGTGTGTGGGTGCTGTGTGTGTTTGGGTGCTGTGTGTGTCTGTGGGTGCTGTGTGTGTCTGTGGGTGCTGTGTGTGTTTGGGTGCTGTGTGTGTTTGGGGGTGCTGTGTGTGTGTGAGCGTGAATGTATATTTTATTTAAATATATTTTTGTATTAAGAAAAAAAAAAAAAGTTATATCCCCCCCCCCCCCCTTCTTACCTTTATCCTGGGAGGTCCATTCTGCCTGGGGGGGGTCCATTCTGCCTGGGGGGAGGAGGGGTGCCGTGCTGCCATTCTTCCCTGGTGGTCCTGTGGTGAGAGTGAACTCTAGCCCCCTGCAGGCTAGAGTTCACTCTCGCGAGATCTGAGCGTTGCCGCGGTTACCGCGGCAACGCTCAGACCTCGCGAGAGGACCCGGCGGAGCTGCTGGCTAGAGCTCCGCCGGTCCTCTCTCCTGCCTCCCTCCCTCCCACACTCCCCAGCCGGCGGCCGCACCCGAGTGTCTCTGGGCCGGTGAGGGAGATCTTTGATCTCCCCACCGGCCCATGGAGGCACTATGCAGGGCTGGCGCTCGGGTAGCGCTGGCCCTGCAGGGGCTGGCAGGGGAGATCCTGTGATCTCCCCTGCCGGCCTCGGCCCCACGGTCTTCGCGGCCCACCGGGCATTTGCCCGGTGTGCCCGATGGCCAGTCCGGGCCTGGACTCAGTCAGTGGAGAGAAACTATATCCCTTTCAAATGTTGTCAGGCTAGGTATTTGCGTAAGCTTTAATTCATTGACATCACAACTTATTGTTTAGTGAGTAACCTAAATGTATTGCTTGAGAAATTAAAGGAACATTATAAGCACCCCGATCACTTCATATCATTGAAGTGGTGTAGGTGCAGTGTCCCTAGTGTTCACCTAATTATGCAATGTAAAGCACTGCTGTTTTAGACTGTTCCTAGTGCCCTCTACCAGACAGCCACTAGCGGTGCTTCCTGCACTTTCACACTTTCACTTTTCACAGTTTGACTTTCGGAGTTTGATTCCATGAAATGATGCTGTACATACTCACGATTTGCATGAGGATATCCAGCGTGTTTAAAAAAAAACATAGGAAAAAAAAGAATCAATGCTTTTTATGGGAAATTAGGTTTCCCCCATGGACTGACGTCAGAGGAGGAGTTTGATCGAGTGCCGAGGGACATCATGGACATTGGCATTGGAATCTGGTAAGTGTTGAAAGGGTTATTTAAACTTTTATATTGTTGAGTAGAAGGGGTCGCGGTGGCAGTGATAAACTATAGTGTTAGTAATACAGCTTTGTTTCCTAGCAATATAGTGTTCCTTTAAATGGAGAAGTTTGAATTGTAACAGAACCCAAAGCTGTAGTCTGACAGGATTTCCACGTTTCCCCAATTTTCTAAGATGGTTATAAAAGATGCATCCAGCAAGGATTACAATTGAGCCAGCCATACAGTTTACATTTTATACAAAGTTTATCCTTTTCATTCCCACATTCTTGTATACATAGCTAAATTTAAATTTGTATTACAAAGTAATGCACAAAGTGTTAGCACTTTATCAATCATTTACCATTAGCGCCAATCCATTTTATTCTCTAGGACTTCAGTCGGTATTTCTGCAAGGCACAAAGGGAGTGTAAATGCCAGGCCCACTTTCAAATCCTATTATAAATATATTGGCTGTATTCTTTATAAGTAGTGACGGCGAACACATTCGCTGTTCGGTCTGCCCCCTATTCGTCATCATTGAGTAAACTTTGACCCTGTACCTCACAGTCAGCAGACACATTCCAGCCAATCTGCAGCAGACCCTCCCACCTCCTGGACAGCATCCATTTTACATTCATTGTAAAGCTGCATTCTTAGTGAGAGTAGGAACAGTGTAGCTGCTGCTGATTTGATAGGGAAATTGATAGCTAGGCTAGTGTATTCTGTGTCCACTACAGTCCTGAAGGACTCATCTGATCTCTGCTGTAAGGACAGCACCCCTAAAAGCCCTTTTTAGGGCTAGAACATCAGTCTGCTTTTTTTTTTCTGTGTAATGTAATTGCAGTTGCCTGCCTGCCAGCCTGTGTGTCAGGCTCACAGCATATACTGTACCCACTTGCCCAGTGCCACCACTCATTCACTGGTGTCACAATAGCTTGCATTTAAAAAAAACAAAAAACGTTTTTGACTCTAATATAATAGCAGTCAGTTTCCTTCACTAGTGTGCGTTTGAGGGCCTGCCCAGTGCCACCACTCACACACTGGTGTCCCAATAGCTTGCATTTAAAAAAACAAAAAAACTTTTTGGACTGTTATATAATAGCAGCCAGTCAGTTTCCTTCACGAGTGTGCGTTTCAGGGCCTGCCAGGGCACAGTGCCACACCAGTGCAACTCATATCTGGTGTAACAGTAGTGTACATTTTTTTTTTTAAATACAATTTTGACTGTAATAGATTGAATAGCAGTTAGTTGTCTGCCAGCGTGTGTGTCAGGCTCACAGCGTATACTGTGCCCACTTGCCCAGTCCCACCACTGGTGTCCCAATAGCTTGCATTAAAAAAAAACTAAACTTTTTTGACTGTAATATAATAGCAGTCAGTTTCCTTCACTAGTGTGCGTTTCAGGGCCTGCCCAGTGCCACCACTCACTCACTGGTGTCAAAATAGCTTGCATTTAAAAAAAACTAAACTTTTTGGACTGTAATATAATAGCAGTCAGTTTCCTTCACGAGTGTGCGTTTCAGGGCCTGCCAGGGCACAGTGTCACACCAGTGCAACTCATATCTGGTGTAACAGTAGTGTACATTTTTTTACAAAAATACAATTTTGACTGTAATAGATTGAATAGCAGTTAGTTGTCTGCCAGCATGTGTATCAGGCTCACAGCGTATACTGTGCCCACTTGTCCAGTGCCACCACTCATACGTGGTGTCACAATAGCTTGCATTTAACAAAAAAAACTTTTTGGACTGTAATATAATAGCAGTCAGTTTCCTTTACTAGTGTGCGTTTCAGGGCCTGCCCAGTGTCACCACTCACTCACTGGTGTCACAATAGCTTGCATTTAAAAAAACAAAAACTTTTTGGACTGTAATATAATAGCAGTCAGTTTCCTTCACGAGTGTGCGTTTCAGGGCCTGCCCAGTGCCACCACTCACTCACTGGTGTCACAATAGCTTGCATTTAAAAAAAACAAAACTTTTTGCACTGTAATATAATAGCAGTCAGTTTCCTTCACGAGTGTGCGTTTCAGGGCCTGCCAGGGCACAGTATCACACCAGTGCAACTCATATCTGGTGTAACAGTAGTGTACATTTTTTAAAACAAATACAATTTTGACTGTAATAGATTGAATAGCAGTTAGTTGTCTGCCAGTGTGTTTGTCAGGCTCACAGCGTATACTGTGCCCACTTGCCCAGTGCCACCACTAATAGCTGGTGTCACAATAGCTTGCATTTAACAAAAAAAACTTTTTGGACTGTAATATAATAGCAGTCAGTTTCCTTCACTAGTGTGCATTTCAGGGCCTGCCAGGGCACAGTGTCACACCAGTGCAACTCATATCTGGTGTAACAGTAGTGTACATTTTAAAAAAAAAATACAATTTTGACTGTAATAGATTGAATAGCAGTTAGTTGTCTGCCAGCGTGTGTGTCAGGCTCACAGCATATACTGTACCCACTTGCCCAGTGCCACCACTCACTCACTGGTGTCACAATAGCTTGCATTTAAAAAAAACTAAACTTTTTTGACTGTAATATAATAGCAGTCAGTTTCCTTCACTAGTGTGCGTTTCAGGGCCTGCCCAGTGCCACCACTCACTCACTGGTGTCACAATAGCTTGCATTTAACAAAAAAAAAACTTTTTGGACTGTGATATAATAGCAGTCAGTTTCCTTAACGAGTGTGCGTTTCAGGGCCTGCCCAGTGCCACCACTCACTCATATCTGGTGTCCCAATAGCTTGCATTTAAAAAAAAAAACTAAACTTTTTGGAGTGTAATATAATAGCAGTCAGTTTCCTTCACGAGTGTGCGTTTCAGGGCCTGCCCAGTGCCACCACTCACTCATATCTGGTGTCCCAATAGCTTGCATTTAAAAAAAACAACTAAACTTTTTGGACTGTAATATAATTGCAGTCAGTTTCCTTCACGAGTGTGCATTTCAGGGCCTGCCAGGGCACAGTGTCACACCAGTGCAACTCATATCTGGTGTAACAGTAGTGTACATTTAAAAAAAAAAATACAATCTTGACTGTAATAGATTGAATAGCAGTTAGTTGTCTGCCAGCGTGTGTGTCAGGCTCACAGCGTATACTGTGCCCGCTTGCCCAGTGCCACCACTCATATCTGGTGTCACAATAGCTTGCATTTAACAAAAAAAAACTTTTTGGACTGTAATATAATAGCAGTCAGTTTCCTTCACGAGTGTGCGTTTCAGGGCCTGCCCAGTGCCACCACTCACTCATATCTGGTGTCCCAATAGCTTGCATTTTTAAAAAAACTAAACTTTTTGGACTGTAATATAATAGCAGTCAGTTTCCTTCACTAGTGTGCGTTTCAGGGCCTGCCCAGTGCCACCACTCACTCACTGGTGTCACAATAGCTTGCATTTTAAAAAAACAAAACTTTTTGGACTGTAATATAATAGCAGTCAGTTTCCTTCACGAGTGTGCGTTTCAGGGCCTGCCAGGGCACAGTGTCACACCAGTGCCACTCATATCTGTTGTCACAGTAGCTTGCACGCATAGTACCACTAATCGAAAAAAAAATGACAGGCAGAGGCAGGCCACCCCGCAGGGGCCGTCTTGGTTGTGATTCTGTGATTCCCTTTGGCCCTAGAATAATGGCCAGTGTTCAGAGGCCACGTACCCTGAACTTGAAAAGTTCTGAGGACATAGTTGACTGGCTAACACAGGACACACAATCTTCTACAGCTTCCGCTCGGAACCTCGACGCACCATCCTCCTCCAGCTTCGCTTCGGGCACCTCTCAAGTTACCACTCGCCCGCCTGCCGCCACCACCAACACTAGCACAGCCGCTTCGCTTGGTATGTCAGAGGAGTTATTTACACATCAGTTGGAGTGAACCATTATTGCCAGAGGATGTAGATAACAGGGATATGAAAAAAAGATAAATCTACAATACAATAATAACAGAAAAAAACATCCTTGAACAAGTAGCCTTAGATGAAAGAGGTGGAGATCTGATGCTACTACTGAGAAAAAGAGAAGGCTATTGGATGCACACTTTACAAACAATACAACCAAGGGGTCTTAACGTTGATTTTGATTTAGTTTGTTTTCTTTGATTGACACTTTCCTTTATGCATTTTCTGCATTTTTTTCTGTATATAGCTTCATTAATGATAAACATTTGTGGGAATTGTTCTGACAATGCTGTTTAATTAATTATATGTGATTAGTATTTTCTGGGAATGTGACATTTTATGTCACACTCTGTATATATATTGATTAAGGGTTCTTGAGAAGAATTATTAATGATCTATTCCTGTAGATAATATTATTATGTTTAATATTATGATTATAAACATAACTGATACTGTATGTATATGCTGTTTAAATTTTCTCATATTTATGGACGTTTTCCGCTTTGTAAACGAGCGGTGAAACACATACTAGGTGGAACGCAAAGATGTTGATTTGAAAGAGAGACTTGAGCCGCATTTCCGGTTGCGTCATAGGGACGCACCCGGAAACATTACGGATGGGCGAACCCGGAAGTGAGCTGCTAATTGGAGGACAGCTTCTGCGCGCCAAAACCGGACCGATTTAAAAGACACCGGAATCATATGGACGGTCATGCCTGCACATAGAAGGACTTTTATGCCCCTGAGGAAGTTCAACGACGTTTGAACGAAACGCGTAGGGCTGACATATAGTGTTTAGAGTTTTTTATTATTTGTTGATAAGGTTTTTATTTTCTGCTTCTGTTGATCCTGTGACTAACCCTGTGATCCTGAGACCGGTTGATTTTACATGCCTGCTTGCCACTACAACATTGTAAGTGTGCCTTATTATTAAAGTGTTTTTTTTTTATCAAGATACTCTGCACTATTATGCCTTTTTGTTCTCTTCTATGTATACCATGATGTTCCATCTATCCTGAGATATCCATCGCTTTATAAGATATGTCTACAATCAATTTTGGTTTGTGAGTGTGAATAACTATCTACATTTCCACTCCCCTTTTTAATTTAACAGTATTACGCTATGTTTTTTTCTGTTATTATTGTATTGTAGATTTATCTTTTTTCATATCGTTTTGAGGACCTGGAGGAGTCCTTATCTGCAATACATATAGTTCAAGGGTAATTGTTTAGATTTCTAACTATTACCCACTAAGAGTGTGTCCTATCCACCAGTGGGTGTATCTGTACTTTCACATTTGGATAAAGGGATATGTCTTAGTCAGGCAGCATTACACACGTACGGTGTGATGATGATGATGTTGTACCCACTGCTGCTTCCTTTGCGGAGTTGTCAGATACAAGTGAAGTGGCTGATGATGACGATGCGTCCGTGGATGTCACGTGGGTGCCCGCTAGAAGAGAAGAAGAACAGGGGGAAAGTTCAGATTGGGAGACAGAGAGGAGGAGGAGGAGACGAGTTGGAAGCAGGGGGAGGTCGTCGCAAGGAGCTAGTGGCACAGTCAGACAGCATGCATCGGCACCCGGGGTCAGCCAGACAGCACGCCAATCAACGCATGCTGTTGCCACCACCAGAATGCCGTCATTGCAGAGCTCAGCAGTGTGGCATTTTTTTTGTGTGTCTGCCTCTTACAACAGTGATGCCATTTGCAACCTGTGCCAAAAGAAACTGAGTCGTGGGAAGTCCAACACCCACCTAGGTACAACTGCTTTGCGAAGGCACATGATCGCACATCACAAACGCCTATGGGATCAACACATGAGTACAAGCACCACACAAACTCAAAGCCGCCATCCTCCTCCTGGTCCAGCATCTTCAGCCACGTTAACCACTGCTGTCCTCCTTGCCCCCTCTCAACCATCCGCCCCTCCATCTCTCGCCTTGAGCAGTTCCTGCTCATCTGCCCACAGTCAGGTGTCTGTCAAGGACATGTTTGAGCGTAAGAAGCCAATGTCACAAAGTCACCCCCTTGCCCGGCGTCTGACAGCTGGCTTGACTGGACTCTTAGCCCGCCAGCTTTTACCATACAAGCTGGTGGAGTCTGAGGCGTTCAAAAAATTTGTAGCTATTGGGACACCGCAGTGGAAGGTACCCGGCCGAAATTTCTTTGCACAAAAGGCAATCCCCAACCTGTACTCGATTGTGCAAAAGGAAGTAATGGCATGTCTGGCACACAGTGTTGGGGCAAGGGTCCATCTGACCACTGATACCTGGTCTGCAAAGCATGGTCAGGGCAGGTATATCACCTACACTGCGCATTGGGTAAACCTGTTGACGGTTGCCAAGCATGGAATACGTTGCTCTGCAGAGGAGTTGGTGACACCGCCACGACTTGCAGGCAGGCCTGCTGCCACCTCCTCTACTCCTCCTACTCCATCCTCTTCCATAACCTCCTCGGCTGAGTCCTCTTCTGCTGCTGCGTCTTGCTCCACATCAACGGCACCCCCCAGCTCCCCAGGTACTGTTGCACATCCCGGATATGGCAGTGTCACACTGTCTTGGGGTTGGCCTGAAAGCAGAGTCACACCGGACCAGCACTCCTGTCCGCCCTGAACGCACAGGTGGATCAGTGGCTCACTCCGCACCAACTGGAGATCGGCAAAGTGGTTTGTGACAACGGAATAAATTTGTTGGCGGCATTGCATTTGGGCAAGTTGACACATGTGCCGTGCATGGCACATGTGTGTAATCTGATCGTACAACGCTTTGTGCATAAGTACCCAGACTTACAGGACGTCCTTAATCAATTAAAAAGTATGCTTTACACAGCGTATAAGGGTGATGTTACAGCACAACGGGAATCTAACAGGGGAAGAGGTGAAAGTAATCCTCCTCCTCCAACGACCACGCCGGCAAGGACAGGACACTTTACAGACGTGTTGTTGATGGAGGACATGCAGAGCTTTTTAAGTCCTACGCATCGCCACAGCCCTTCGGGGTCCACCCTCAGAGAACGACTTGACCGACAGGTAGCAGACTACCTCGCCTTAACTGCAGATATCGACACTCTGAGGAGCGATGAACCCCTTGACTACTGGGTGTGCAGGCTTGACCTGTGGCCTGAGCTATCCCAATTTGCGATAGAACTTCTGGCCTGCCCCGCTTCAAGTGTCCTGTCAGAAAGGACCTTCAGTGCAGCAGGAGGTATTGTCACTGAGAAGAGAAGTCGCCTAGGTCAAAAAAGTCTAGATTACCTCACCTTTATTAAGATGAATGAGGGATGGATCCCGAAGGGACTGACAGTGGGCGATACATTCGACTAAAAAAGGCCTGATGCCTGATG
Organism: Pelobates fuscus; assembly: GCF_036172605.1. Classification (NCBI taxonomy): domain Eukaryota; kingdom Metazoa; phylum Chordata; class Amphibia; order Anura; family Pelobatidae; genus Pelobates; species Pelobates fuscus. The sequence goes on along the minus strand of NC_086323.1, from coordinate 101,346,000 downwards.
CACATTAGATTGCATGCGCAGTGCCCCAAATATGAAGTAGGAGGACCGACCAAGCATCTTTTTCCATCTCCTGCTTCCTAAAATCGATGCCTTATATACACGTCCCCAAGTAGGGGATGTAACAGGGATTAAACTGATAAGAATAGTACTACTTAACTCACCACTCCTATCTGGTGGCACATTAGATTGCACGCGCAGTGCCCCAAATTTGAAGTAGGAGGACCGACCAAGCATCTTTTTCTATCTCCCGCTTCCTAAAATCGATGCCTTATATACACATCCCAAATTTGAAGTAGGAGGACCGACCAAGCATCTTTTTCCATCTCCCAGTTCCTAAAATCGATGCCTTATATACACGTCCCCTGATAGGGGATGTAACAGGGATTAAACTGATAAGAATAGTACTACTTAACACACCCCTCCTATCTGGTGGCACATTAGATTGCACGCGCAGTGCCCCAAATTTGAAGTAGGAGAACCGACCAAGCATCTTTTTCCATCTCCCACTTCCTAAAATCGATGCCTTATATACACGTCCCCTGATAGGGGACGTAACAGGGATTAAACTGATAGGAATAGTACTACTTAACACACCACTCCTATCTGGTGGCACATTAGATTGCACGCGCAGTGCCCCAAATTTGAAGTAGGAGGACCGACCAAGCATCTTTTTCCATCTCCCGCTTCCTAAAATCGATGCCTTATATACACATCCCCTGATATGGGACGTAGCAGGGATTAAACTGATAAGAATAGTACTACTTAACACACCACTCCTATCTGGTGGCACATTAGATTGCACGCGCAGTGCCCCAAATTTGAAGTAGGAGGACCGACCAAGCATCTTTTTCCATCTCCCGCTTCCTGGGTGGAGGAAGAGAGACCTTCAAGGACATCAGTGAGGACAAGGAACGGGACATGGCTAGCTTGGTATCCAACCTTGTGCAAATGGGGAGTTTGCGGTTGTGCAAATGGACAGTTTGCGGTTGTTTGCGGTGCGTTAAACGGGGAGTTTGGTCTGTCACTGTGAAGCTGCCGTAACCCTTACAATACCTGATCGATACAACATCATACCTGATGTTTTAAAGCACGTTATTCCAAACAATTTAGGAATGTTAGGTGATTTATGCCCTTTATGGATTAAAACCAGACTCTGCATCAACTATGTAATTTTCCATGGGAGTTTTGCCATGGATCCCCCTCCGGCATGCCACAGTTCAGGTGTTAGTCCCCTTGAAACAACTTTTCCATCACTATTGTGGCCAGAAAGAGTCCCTGTGGGTTTTAAAATTCGCCTGCCCATTGAAGTCTATGGCGGTTCGCCCGGTTCGCCCGTCCGCGAACATTTGCGGAAGTTCGCGTTCGCCGTTCGCCAACCGAAAATTTTATGCTCGCGACATCAGTATTTATAAGGAGAGCACTGGGCACATTGCATTCCATGTGTCAGGTCCCCAGCCCCCACACCGCTCGTGGCGACTTTGCTTACCTCATCACCGCGAGCAGCGTCATCTGGCCCCTGTCTCCAGACTGGCAGTGTGTCTGACGCTGTATGCTCCAGAGCAGCTTCCTTATATGTGTGCTGCACCCGGTCATGTGACCCGGCACACAGTGATGACCTCAGAGACCACAAGGGAGGGAAGAAACTCCTCTCACGTGTTGTGGTTAGCACTAATTGGAGATTAGCCAATCAGACACACACTGTGTGTTTATAAGCTAGCCTCTACCTTGCCTCAGTGCCCTATTGTGATCTTTGGTTTAACATTGGGCGTTGCACTAATTTGGATTTCCTGGTTACTCTCGTTATTCCGTCTCTCTGTTTCCCTTGACCTCTGCTCGTGTTTTGACTATCCCTTTTTTGCATAATTAGACCATTCTAAGGATGGGTATTGCTATTCTCTCTACTCTGTCCTGTATGCGTGTTAGGGTTCCCTAGTGAATGTTACACCATGCAGGCTGCAATAACAGCCTACATTATCTTGTCTTGTACATAAACCCTTCTTTATATAGGAAACTATATATATTGTATTTAGGCTGTGTTTGACATCTTGATGGCATTCACAAATACATTTAAGCATGGTATTTGTTTGAAATAAGCTTTTATTGAGTGTAGAGTTAGCACATAACAACGCAGTAGGGTATATGCGTACAAGCACATCAGAGAGTAGTAGCTAAAAGCCATTCTGCAGTTACCACACAGATAAAATGAGGCTTATGGCCTATCATGTGAATAAGAGTTCAGAAGAAACTGGATACATAATGGGCCTTAAATGAGTTATTACCCTATGGCATGACTGGGGCTCCCTAATTACCACCTTTAGAAAGGCCATGTAGGATATTTACTGCCGTGCAGGGGGATGGAGGTTTATATCTTAAAGCAAATGGCCAGGCTTATCGTAAGTGGGCATTGTAAAACATTACAGCATTGGCGAGTCGGAGAAGGCAGGGCAGGATGTGGTTCATATAGCTATATTATCCCAATGTCCATTCAGGCAAATTAAGAGGTAAAAATGTCTGACTATAGCAGTACAATAAGTCAAACTTAACAAAATCAGATTGATAGGCAGCAAGTATCATATGTATGGAAGTGCAAACATAAGAAGAAATGTGTATGCTTATCATTGGTGGCAAGTAGTCTAGAGCAAAACAGATAGCACATTGCAACAGAACAACAATGCATTATAGAAGGTTCAGAAATTAACAACTTTATGTTGCACCATCAGTAAGCTGATAAAATTAGCCTCATGGCAAGCAACAATAAGAATGGCATTTTCAAAACTACAATGTATTAGAATGAAAAAAGTAGACCCATAGTAAAAAAAAAAAAAAAAAAGCACCTAAACAATAGATTACACATACAAATAAATCTGGTAGTAGAGCCTGCATCCAGCGGGCAAAAATCCAGCGGGCAAAAATGTTGCTGGTCCCCCCACTGAATTGTGTGTTAAGCACGCAGAGCAAGTGATGTAAGAGCACTAAAACAAAACAAAAACATAAATATAAGCAAAAACAAAATGTTTTGCAACGGTAGCGTGATGTCACAAATGGCTGTCTACCCCCCTCCTACGCTCAGCGGAAAGGAATTTAAAAAAAAAAGGTGATGGGGAAGGGGTCCATGCTCTTCACCAATACTTCAAGGCAAAAGATCAGATACACAAGGACTTGGGGACTATCTGTAGAGCTCAGGTGAGTGTCACCCAGGAACGCTGATCCTCTGTTTATTCTTCTCAAACCGGGAAGTGATTAATTACCGAAAATCTGCAGCTCAGGAGGCATTCAGAAGCCTTGTCAGTCCGCATGGCCCTCCTGCTGGGGTCCTCAGGCCAACCACCTCCTGCACCTCACTGCACCACCAGAGTCACAGCATTTTACGTTTCCACATATGCCCCACACTCCGCCCGCCACTCATCCAAGACAGGACTGTGCAGTAAGGAAGTTTAAATATTAGATCTTTATAGGAAATTTGTAAGGAGACTGTGTAGGTCACATACATGATCGGTGTAGCTAAAGCTGCATAAACAAAGTGATTTAACACCTAAATGGTAGAGAATTGAGCAGTTGGACTGTATAAGCACGATCAATACATACTTACCACTCTATTTAATCTATTTGTTCCCTTTAACCCCTTAAGGACCAAACTTCTGGAATAAAAGGGAATCATGACATGTCACACATGTCATGTGTCCTTAAGGGGTTAATGTATTTTTTTCAATAACTTGGTTGTGCAGAGATTAAAGGGATACTCTGGTCCGTGCATTAATGGAATATCTCCTTTGTGTATGAGAGTATGTTTAACCTTTTCTATACTTAACAATAATTCCTCACATTTCACATCCTTTTGCAACATATTTTATTGCTTTCAATATGCCAGGGCATATTTACTAGTTGAAACACCGTCAGGCTGGGATTGCAAACATGCTGAAAGAGTTTATAAAACTGTTAAATATAATCAGAAACAGATGGAAGTCTCGCTTTGCTTAACCCCTTAAGGACCAAACTTCTGGAATAAAATGGAATCATGACATGTCACACATGTCATGTGTCCTTAAGGGGTTAAAGAGGTTTCTGCGAATCTTGCAATCAGCATAAGGAAAGGTTAGAGATTTGACCCTTTCATTAAAGTTACAAAAACCGTGTTAGAGGTCATATATAGTAACGGAATGATGTATGATGTAGTAATTAAACGGCAACACTTTAGAGAAGTTTTGTTTTGTTTTTGCATCATAATTTACATACCGATATTAAGTGTTTTAGATTTTACAATGACTTTTTCTTCAAGAAAAACACTTTTAAAGTAAAAAAAAAAGGTGCTGTTTTACATATTGTCAGTAGGTAACTCTTTTAGAAATAAACAAAAATAGAAATATTATCTCTAAAATGTATACAGGTCTAAACTTAATTTGGCAGATTACTATTTCAATCTCCCTTTTGATGATGTTTACCTCCTGATACAAATATTTAAATATAAATATTTTTCAGTCTGGGCTTCTCTCTGATTTTGGTTTAGTTCTGGGGAACCCTTGGGAATCAACAACTATGTTAATTGTATGAAATCACAGTACCCTTTGATATTGGGATCTTCCTCTATAGAGACCTATATTTTTGAGCCCATATAATGAAAGAACATCTTCTGTTTATGTGAGGGTTATTTCTCTATTGGGATTTTGCCTCTTTGCTATTCGGCTCAATCTCCATTGAATAATAATTCTCATGGTTCATCTAATTTAACAATATGTTGAATCTTTTTATTCAATTGGCTATAATGTATCTTTCCCTTTAATACCTGATACACTGTTGCAATATAACAGTTTGGATACAGTATTATAACAGGACCTTTTCAGCAAATTAAGTATCTGTTTATTTGTAACTTCGGTTAGGAACTTACTTTGGTAATCTATTTCCCCTTCTTTACTACATTTCCCACCTTTTCTTTTCATTTACACCTCACTTTTTGCACTTTATATATTTTTTTAATACATATATTTTCCAATATCATTTATATGCAGATGACACGCAAATCTACCTGTCCTCCCCTGATCTCTCTCCGCCCACCTTGACTCGTGTTTCTGACTGCCTCTCTGCTATTTCCAACTGGATGGCTGCTCACTTCCTTAAACTCAACCTGTCCAAAACAGAACTTCTAGTTTTTCCTCCCTCAAGTGCTGCTACTCCTGTTGTCTCCATCCAAGTCAACGGCGCTACTATCACCTCTACCTCGCAGGCTCGCTGCCTAGGGGTTCTTTTCGATTCTGACCTCTCTTTTACTCCCCATGTCCAATCGATAGTCAAATCCTGTCGCTTCCAACTCAAGAACATAGCGCGCATCCGCCCATATCTAACGCCGGACGCGGCTAAGATATTGGTTCATGCTGTTGTTCTCTCTCGCCTCGACTACTGCAATCCCCTTCTGACCGGTCTTACATGTTCCCAGCTTGCACCGCTGCAATCTGTAATGAACGCGGCTGCGAGGCTTATTTTCCTGTCCGGTCGCACCTCCCACGCCTCCACGCTCTGTCAGTCCCTGCATTGGCTTCCAGTTAGATATAGGGCCCAATTCAAAATTCTGTCACTTGCTTACAAATCCATACATAATGCTGCTCCAACATACCTATCCTCCCTCATACACAAGTATGTCCCGTCGAGACCCCTGCGCTCATCCCAAGACCTACGCCTATCCTCTGCCCGGATCCCCACCTCTGACGCTCGCCTTCAAGACTTCTCTAGGGCTGCACCTATTCTGTGGAACTCTCTTCCCTCCTCAATCAGACTTTCACCCAGCCTCCACTCCTTCAAAAAATATTTGAAAACTCACTTCTTCGTTAAAGCGTATCAATTAAACTGTCAGCAGGCTTCTCATCCCCCACCCCATGACTCCTTTCCTGCAACTGTCAAAAATGACCTACCAAGCACTCAATAAACCCTTCTCTAACAAACTATTTAATTCCCCTACTTTAACCCGTTTGTGTCACTATACCCCACTCCCTCTAGCATGTAAGCTCATTGAGCAGGGCCCTCAACCCCCTCTGTTCCTGTACGTCCAGTGGTCTGATCTCAATTATGTGTCTGTTAGTCCACCCATTGTACAGCGCTACGGAATTTGTTGGCGCTATATAAATAATAAAATAATAATAATAATAATAATATATTTATTTCCATTACAGTCATCATAAACCCTTTATTTTGTTACCAACAAGAATGATTTTAAACTGGTGCTAATTTCTGTGGAGTTTTGACCCATCTCTTTTGTGAGGGGCCTAACCTAAAGGAACAATATTGTCACCTAAACTACATAGATCATGCCTCTCATGTTTCACTGCTCAATTCACTGCCATTTAGGAGTGAAATCACTGTGTTTCTGTTTATGCAGCCCTTGCCACACCTCCCCTGGCTATGATTGACACAGCCTCCATGAAACAAAAAAAATGGTTTCACTTTCAATCAGATGTAACTCACCTTAAACGATTTTATCTCTTGCTCTGTAAATTGAACTTTAATTATACACAGGAGGCTCTTGCAGGGTCTAGCAAGCTATTAACATAGCAACGGAAGCAAAAAGAATATCTAAATTAAACAGAACTTATAGCAATAAAGGAAGGATAAACATTAGATCACACTTTAGAGGAAGTTTTTAGGAAGGCTGTGCAAGTCACATGCAGGGAGGTGTGACAAGGGTACATAAACAAAGTGATTTAACTCCTAAATGGCAGAGGATTGAGCAGTGAGGCTGCAGGGGCATGTTCTATACACCAAAATGGTTTCATTAAGCTAAAATTGGTTTAGTGACTATAGTGTCCTTTTAATTAATTTGCTTTTGTAAAGTTTGTATTGGGTGATGCCCATATTACCTATCTAACCCATCTGAGCAAGATTTCTTGTCTTACATCTGAAGCTTTTCCTCAAATCCTCAGAAAGTACAGTAAGTAGAACATCATTAGACACACTCAAACCAATATACAATATACACTCAGGGCATTCAGCCTTGGTACATTGCTGTTGAAGGGAAACAGCCCTGATTGGGACTGGGATGGCCAGTCAGTCTGACATTCATTCACCCATCTCATATAGCCTTATCAGCAACATGTTCTCCTACTGGCCTGACTACCGTGTCCCGATTTCACATCTCCACATGTTGGGAGGTATGCAATTACTCAGATAAGGATCAGTGTACAAGATATAGAATAGAATATACGGTTTCATGTCTTTCAAGGCTATTTAACATTTTCTGTCTCAAGTAAAATTAAGGGGATTTCATCACAGCACAGCAGTCATTTCTATCAAAGAATTAAGGTCTTCCAAAATTAGTTTTAACCCCTTAAGGACCAAACTTCTGGAATAAAAGGGAATCATGACATGTAACACATGTCATGTGTCCTTAAGGGGTTTAAATGAGTAATACAAGTGTCACTGTCTGAAATACATACTTGTATAACTGGTTTAAATACTGCAAGTAACAGTTTATATGCTATATGTTATGGGACCTATATGTTACAATACCTGTCTCTTCTGATACACAACCACTCATCCCTAGCTTCCTCGTGCCTCATTATGACATCATATATGACATGGAACACTTCCATTGGTCTGCTTTTATAACGGCAGTCTTTGTGGTGCTATCTGATGGTGTAACAACAAGGGGCTGGCTGCACTCACCTAAACATGCTTAAATGGGGTGCTGCTGGGGGCCAATAAAAACAGTAAAAATAGAAATCCAGCGCACTCACTAAGTGTGCTGGATTTCTATTTTTACTGTATTTATTGGTCCCCAGCAGCACCCCATTTAAGCATGTTTAGGTGAGTGCAGCCAGCCCCTTGTTTTCCCATATATATTTAGGAGTCTAGCTAGCTCCTTGGTTTTGCACCGCCCCCTGTCACAGGTGCCTCATCTCAGGACCCTATTTAAGCCTTGTACTGCAGAGAACTCGAGATGGAAGGATTTCCCCAAGTGAGTAGCTCATTTAGTAGACAGTTGGCAGTGAGAGTAGGACCTGCCAAAGATGGGGTACATTGACGTTTGTGGCAGGCTTATGCAATGTATGATCATATAGTGTAACTAAACCCCCATTATTTTTTGCCTAGATTAGGTGTTTTTAATAAAACTAGTCAAATCTGTCAGCATCAAAGTAGCTGTTTAGTTGATAAGTGAGTGCTCTGGATTTCTATTTTTGCTATCTGATGGTGTAGGCACACTTGTGACATCATGGCCCTATGTAACCAATCACAACATAGTACATGGTATATAAACTTCTTGGTTAAACTTGTTTCCTTGCCCTGTCGTGGTTTCTGTTTACCTATATTACCTATATTTACCTTCTGTTTACATATATTACTTATTATTCCATTTTCTGACCTTCGCTTGTCTGATCATTTTTGATCTCTCTAACCTTGACCTAGACTTGTTTCTCATTTCCTTCTATCTCTGTATCCCTGACCTCAGCTTGTTATTGTTTATTGTGTACTTGAAGACTATAATCTCAGTGCTAGCCCAGCCACTCTAAGGACGGTACGCATAACTTCCTTGCATAGATCTAGGTTTATGTGTTAGGGTCAGGCCAATTCTGAACACTATGTGAGTGGAGTATTGCCAGTTTAACCCAAACAGCCTGGCCAGTTAGGGCTCAAAATTCACATAGAAAAAAATGCATTTGGGAAGTACAACCCAGAACCTGTGTTTTGAAAGGCAAGTGCCCTGCTAATGTGGCAAAAGGAATAAACCCATACTGAAACCATTCGAATTACATTCTGCTGCTTTGTCTCTCAACATCCACCCAGAACTAGGAACTGGTGCTATATCACAGTTTGGTTAGCCAATCATAATAAAAAAAGCAGAATGTGTGCTATAGCTTGTAACATTGGAAAGGTATCTTAGCCACAGTATTTTAAACCCAGAACGCCAATTGTAAGAAAGTGTGGCAGATAGCTGCAATAGACTTCCAGTGGAAGCTGTGAGGATAACAATTATATAGGACGTGTAGTAAATACCTGGAATAGACTTCCAGTGAAGGTAAAGGCTAACAGTGATATGGAACGTGTAGTAAATACCTGGAATAGACTTCCAGTGAAGGTAAAGGCTAACAGTGATATGGAACGTGTAGCAAATACCTGGAATAGACTTCCAGTGAAGGTAAAGTCTAACAGTGATATCGAAAGGGTAGTAAATACCTGGTATAGACTTCCAGTGAAGGTAAAGGTTAACAGTGATATCGAAAGGGTAGTAAATACCTGGTATAGACTTCCAGTGAAGGTAAAGGTTAACAGTGAAATGGAAAGGGTAGTCAATACCTGGAATAGACTTCCAGTGAAGGTAAAGGCTAATAGTGATATCGAAAGGGTAGTAAATACCTGGTATAGACTTCCAGTGAAGGTAAAGGTTAACAGTGATATGGAAAGGGTAGTTAGTACCTGGAATAGACGTCCAGTGAAGGTAAAGGTTAACAGTGATATGGAACGTGTAGTAAATACCTGGAATAGACTTCCAGTGAAGGTAAAGGCTAACAGTGATATGGAAAGGGTAGTAAATACATGGAATAGACTTCCAGTGAAGGTAAAGGCTAACAGTGATATCGAAAGGGTAGTAAATACCTGGTATAGACTTCCAGTGAAGGTAAAGGCTAACAGTGATATGGAACGTGTAGTAAAGGCTAACAGTGATATGGAACGTGTAGTAAATACCCGGAATAGACTTCCAGTGAAGGTAAAGGCTAACAGTGATATGGAACATGTAGTAAATAGAGATGTCCCGAACAGTTCCCGGCGAACATCGCTTGTTCGCGTTCGCCACGGCGGGCGAACATATGCGATGTTCGGTCCGCCCCCTATTTCATATCATTGAGTAAACTTTGACACCCCCCCCCACCCACCACTCGGGGGTGGGGGTGGGGGGAGGTTTGTCAAAGTTTACTCGATATGTGGGGGGTACCAACTGTCCTCCCCCCGGCCCCCACCCCTGAGTGGTGGATGGGGGCCCTAAAAAAAACAATAGGGGGGAACTTCTGTCCCCCCCTGCCCCCACCCCTGAGTGGTTGGTGGGGGCCCTAAATACTAAGAAGGGGGGACCTAATGTCCTCCCCCCTGACCCCCACCCCTGAGCGGCGGGTGGGGGCCCTAAATACTAAAAAGGGGGGGGACCTAAGGTCCTCCTCCTGGCCCCCACCCCTGAGCGGCGGGTGGGGGCCCTAAATACTAAAAAGCAGGGGGGACCTAAGGTCCTCCCCCCTGGCCCCCACCCATGAGCGGCGGGTGGGGGCCCTAAAAAACCCCTAGTCACCCCCTCCCCCCCAAAAAAATTAACCCCCTACCTACCCCCCTTATAAAGCCTTGCCCCGCCCTGCAATTAGGCTCAGAGCACTCTGATTGGTGTGTTTAAGCCACCCAATCAGAGTTCTCTGACAGGTAAATGAAGAGACTGACAGGTAAGTCTCTACATTTACGTGTCACAGCACCCTGATTGGTTGGTTTGAAATCCACAAATCAGAGTGCTCTGTGTCATTTTACACAGCGTGGAAAAGTTCTTTGGAATTTTCCCACGCTGTGTAATTTGACTCATAACTCTCTGATTGGTTACTTAATGCCACAGTCCAGGTGTTAGTCCTCTTGAAACAACTTGTGGGTTTTAAAATTCGCCTGCCTATTGAAGTCTATGGCGGTTTGCCCGGTTCGCGGGTTCGCAAACATTCGTTCGCGAACCGAAAATTTTATGTTCGCGACATCACTAGTAGTAAATACCTGGAATAGACTTCCAGTGAAGGTAAAGGTTAACAGTGATATGGAAAGGGTAGTCAATACCTGGAATAGACTTCCAGTGAAGGTAAAGGCTAACAGTGATATAGAGAGGGTAGTAGGAAACTGAAACAGTCTTTAAGTGTAGCAGTAAAGACTAAGAGTGACAAAGAAAGGGATGTAGATACCTGGAACAGGGTGATTCAGTAAATACATTAATAACAGCTAACGAGGAGTAAGCACTGAAGAGTGCTTGTGATTGGTTTAGAGTTACCATAATAAAATATTGAGCAAGTTAAGACTGAGATTTCATAACATAACAGCAAACTAAATGACCTGATTGGTTCTTAGTTTCGGCGATACTTTATGAAACATTTTACACAATAAAGACTGGACAAACCTGTCAGTCAATATGTGTTAATAAAGTGGAATGTAATTGTTATCTTCATGGAGTACAGAGTATGACATGTGATAGGTATAGGTAAATCTGCAGGTAAATTAGCTACATCATACCCAACACAACAGCAAATCTTACTCAGTGTTTCTCGTCGATGTTCTGTGAAATTTGATTTTAGTAAACGTAATGAACTGTTGTGAGAATCGCTATGAATATTTTAATGCATTACTGCATGATATACAATAATTAGTAAATATAAATTAACTCCCTCCCAACCCTGTGCATGCATGAATTAAATTCAGTTCATTATGCCCTTGTTATCTTTCCCTCCGCACACGGTTTGCATGTGCGTCTCAGGTGTGTAGGAATGTAGGTGTCTTGTACCGAGAATGTAAGCTCATTGAGCAGAGCCCTCCACCCCCTCTGTTCCTGTACGTCCAGTTGTCTGGTTACAATTATATGTCTGTTAGTCCATGCATTGTACAGCGCTATGGAATCTGATGGCGCTATATAAATAATAAAATAATAATAATTATAATACTGAGAGACTAGGAATGCTTCCCCCGCCTTCTCTCCTTCCTTACTGAACATGAGCCACTATGGCTCCAGTTACATGAACTGCATTACTGCAGCTTGGTGAGAAGAAAAGAGGGAGGGAATTGGAACACTGCAACAAAGCAGTGTGTGTAATACAATGCCCTGTGTTGTACATATACTTAGAGAAGCACCACCCTGATAATTGGTGTCTGCTTTACAAATAGAGCCTACAGGAAGAGGCTCTAAAACAAGTGAGTGTATGACCTTTTCCTAATAATATGTTGTTAAAGGCATGTTACACTATTTTGTTTTTGTTTTTTTCATTTTACATTTTTTTTCCACACCAACACCTAAGGAAGCCCAAGAAAGTCTCTGAAGGTAGGGAGTCCCCGGACAGGCCTCCATTATTGAGCCATTATAAGGGCTCTGCACTTGTGAGTTAGCAATTGCGTTAATATCTCATCTTTCATATATCTCATTATTTTTGAGGTTTTCTACATATAAAAATGATATAAATTTGGAAAACATGGATTGTTTAGTATATTTTTATAAAGCACATTCTGTTACTGTATTTGATTGTTGTGATTTGGGGCACCTATCACTTATTCAGATTAAGCACTTAGCACTTCAGTGATATTATTTCACAGTTTGCCATTTATACACATATTGTGTTATTGAAGCCCTCCACTTTTTACACTTCATCTCAAGAGATTTAGCGATAGATCTCAAGTTTTTTTGTGCAGCTTAGAATTTTTTTCAGATTTTTTCCATTTTATTTTATATAGCGCTTTACTACACACTTCTGTTTTTTTGGAAAAAAAAATAAAACATTTCGGGACAACCACATTTTACCCATTTATCAGTTCATATCGACCTGATATTAGAAATTACCGGTAAGTAAATTAATCTCCAAGTCTTATATCTATGTACTGTAGGTCACAAACATGTTCATTTTTCTTCTGCACTAATTGTTCAGACCCTCTCTGAAATATTGCTAGATAAGGAATGACATTCTATCCCCCCAAATATTTATGTAAAAGATGAACAAATAAATTAACCCCTTAAGGACCAAACTTCTGGAATAAAAGGGAATCATGACATGTCACACATGTCATGTGTCCTTAAGGGGTTAAACCGTCTATACAGTTTCCGATTTTTCTAGTATTCAATGAATTTCTATTTTAGCTCAAGTTTAAATGCAAACAATAAATCCAACGTTTCATATACATACTCTGCTATTTTGAACTATATTAATTATTGGAAACATTTCTTCAGTTTCTATTCCTCTCTATATATATTCTCACTGCTAACTGGTAGGTGCAAAGCATAGAGCTTATAATGATTGATGGGGGTACTCAGTTCTAGTATAAAATGGAGGTGATTTCTACATTTATTTACATTTTCAGATTTCAAAAATACATATTTGTTAAATATAGAGGATAAGTAAACATATTATTAAATAGCCTGGGAAGTGGACAGTTCCCCTTTCCAACTTGGTAGGCAAGTGGTTAAGCACCATTAGCTGGTTTAGCACTGGTAGCTAAGTGGTTAAGCACTAGTTGATCCCTTTATCGCTTTGAAGTTAAGAACATTTTAAAACCAGTAACCCAAACACCTGACATTTCTATAAGTTGCACTATCAACACTTCCATATCAAGGAAGAGAGAGCTCTAGTCTAACACAATAAATATCATTTTCTACCCTGCGCTGTCCAGCTCTCTCTACGCACTCCACCAGATGCACGTCACCCGCATATATTTTTAATGCTCCGTGTTGGGATAAAGGTCACTGCAACGGGACAAATAACAAAATATCATGGGAAAACAACAGCAATTACTAGGAGTATAGAAAAACAATTGCTTCTCTATTTGCTATGTATTTTTTTATAATGATGTTTTATCAAATAGCTTGCTTTTCTGCATCATGATCATGACATTTCAAACAGGAATATGTTTTAGATAAACACAACCTCTATTTTCTCATAGGATGATGCTCATCACCTGTAGTCAAAAATATTCTGCAAAAAAACAAAATAATTATTATCCATACACTAACACTACAGTACAAGCCAACAAGAGTGAAACTGGTTATTTTTACATTAATGACTTACCAAATTTAAATACCCATCAGCATAACTCACATGGCATGATCTGTTACTGTAACGAATTAATAAAACACAAATGTATGCAGCCCACAGAATAATACATCCTTTTCCAGCCAATCCTAGAGGCCGTTGTATGTATTTGATAGTTGAAGGAGATTTAATTTGATTTTAAAATGTTGCTTGGCACTTTAAATTTTTGGTTCAGTACATTTTTGGCACTAATTAAGTGTAACAGGCATTTGCCAAATATTCTAGAATCCAAAGCGAATTTTGTAACCTGGTCACAGCAGGTCAAAAAAACATGCAAACAGTACAGTGACGTGAATTGTCTGTGCCACCGTCATTCATATAAATCATTGCTATCTATGAGAAATCAGCTATAACTAAATATAATAATGAGCTGATCTGCCCGCAACAACTGCCCCCCCCCCCCCCCACACTCCCTCGTGTACATTTAAACAAATAAATAAAGTTTTACTTACCTTTTCCATTGCAGAGACTCCCTAGGGGCTGCTGACATCTCCCCTTCCTGCGGTGTCACAGAAGAGGCATAGCCTTCTCATAGAGGAGCAATGGGAACCATATAGGTATGCGCGGTGAGTGCATCTTACGCATTCAAACTACCCTAATCAATGTATCCTATTGGGGCTTCCTTGCTCCATCCTGCAGAAGTGCCTCTACTGGCTGTCAGTTCTAAAAAAAACCTGCAACGTATTAGATTTCAGGGTTCCAGGGACAGGGAAACTGCACCAAGGCCACTTCATTGAGATGATTAGTCTGGGTGACTATAGTGTCCATTTAATTTTGGGATATCTAAATTGCTTTAAAATTATATATAAGTGCTGCAATTTATCCTGGATTACTTGATCTATCTACATCTGAATATATAAATAGCCTTTCCTAGTGAACTAGCTCCTGGATCCATTACACTTGACTCAAGGTGTTAATTATACTGCTTTAAAATTAAGTTCATTAAGTGATTTTGTCAGACACACAGAATTATTATTATATTATTTATATAGCGCCATCAAATTCCATAGCGCTGTACAATGGGTGGACTAACAGACATGTACTTGTAACCAGACAACTGGACGTACAGGAACAGAGAGGTGGAGGGCCCTGCTCAATGAGCTTACATTCTAGAGATCTGACTAACGTCCCTGATCCGTTCCTCATCTGCTGCTGATGCTGTGTAGTAAAATGTTTATATGTTAGTAATTTTCCTTTCAACTTTATTATTATATAATTATTTTCTAAAGACTTCTAACCTGACTAGTTTATGATAGCTAATTAGCTGAACTAACTGAACTTAAGTACTATACTAACATACTAGCCTTTATTAGTTAATGAGTTTAAGAATAGCAAGCTACAGAGACTATCTCAAATTATCTAAAAAATTAAAGAAACAGAGAAAAACATGTCCTAGTACAACAAGATTCGAAAAAGGACTATGGGATAGGCTAATCCAAACCTAAAAGGTTAGACAGGAGCCCCCGTGTAAAACTTAATTTTTTAACTAATAAATCTGTCAAACCACATTTTGACAGAAACCAAATGTACATGTCTATAAAAAAAAAATACATATGACGTTGCTGGCTACTTAAATGAAACCATGATTCTATACCTGTGCAGAAAATTATAGCGTAAAATAAGACACCACCCTTTAACCTGATCTTTCCATGCATATATATAAATCGCCTTTTAAAAAAACATTTTATCAAACATATTTTATTGGTAAAATACAACAGACATATAATAAGCAGAAAATAACACAATATAATAAATACAGTAATGTAAGACATCTATATTACAGATTTAGGATACAACAAATTAAAAAATAAAAGTCAATGTGAGTTCTACTCATATTATCACATCACATCTCTGTGAACATTTCTTCAAAATGAAGGTGAATGGAAGATAACTTGAATATTACCATGGAAATGACAGTAGGCTGTAGATAAGATTAGTGCCTGTCACTAGATATGAAATATTAGATAAGTA
Organism: Pelobates fuscus; assembly: GCF_036172605.1. Taxonomy (NCBI): domain Eukaryota; kingdom Metazoa; phylum Chordata; class Amphibia; order Anura; family Pelobatidae; genus Pelobates; species Pelobates fuscus. Next base: position 101,330,248 of record NC_086323.1, on the reverse strand, counting down.
GGGAAGAGAACTAGTAAAAAATGTAGGAACAAGGAGAGAGTATTAACAGCGAAGGAGAGAAAAGGGAAATAGGAATAGGGGGAGGGATGGAGGAGAATTGGAGATGAGCCCCAATATCTGAGAGGGTGTGCATGTCACTGAATGGTTGTGTCAGTTTCTGTCTGTCAGTCAAAGTGCGTTTGGTCCTAAACAGGGTTGCCCGAGCTTCCATATGCCTAGGGCAGCATGAATCTAAAATACACCACTGATCACAAGGACTGAGTCATCACTATTTCCAGAGCATAATGACTGACATCTCCCTCCCAAATTTTACCATGGGTAAGAACTTTGAGAGTCAGGTAAATGGTAAACGCAGAATCAACATCTGGTAGACCACCATGGTAAAATTTGGGAGGGAGATGTCAGTCATTATGTTCTGGAAATAGTGGTGACTTAGTCCTTGTGATCAGTGGTGTATTTAAGATTCATGCTGCCCTATGTCACGATTCCGGGAACCAAACACACTAACACACACACAGAAAAGGTGCAGTACCGGACCTTAGAGTGGCCGGGCTAAGCACACAAAGAATAGTCAGGAGACAAGTTGAGTAAGTGTAGCGGTACTTACCCTCTCCAGGGGCCGGCCGGGGTCCTCCCTTCTCGCCGCGCGCGGTCCTGCTCCTGCACGAGCCGCGCGCGGCTCAGCCAACGATGGGATCAGTCAGGCGGGCAGTGACCGCGAGAAGCGGTCACATGTCCCGCCCGACACTAAGAGCGCGCCGCGCGTCTCGGGCGCGCTCTTAAAGGGACAGTGGGAGACTAAATTAGAATCAGTCTCCCATTGGCCCCTGTCAGGCCACATTCCCCATACACTCACGTTTTGGGGGCGTGGATATGACAGGGGCCAATCAAAGTGAACCTTAAGGGTATTTATACTCACCTGTTTCCCTTGCTCTTTGCCCTATCGTGGTTTCTGTCCAGTTCCCTTTAGTGCTTGTATCGTTCAGTTGGTTTTTTGGTGCTTGACCTTGGCTTTGTTCCTGACTCCGCTCTCTCCTTATCCTTGCTTGCTTATCCGCTGTTTTGTCCTCTGTGTACCAGTCCTCGGCTTGTTCTACGTTACGCTGTCTCTCAGTTCCCTTGACCTCGGCTTGTTCTGACTCTGTCTTTCTCTCGTCCTAGTCCGGCCATTCTAAGGTCCGGTAAGACGAACACTGTTTCTTGTCTCTTGACTGTGAACTATTCCTGCGTGTTGGGGTATATTACCGTGACATTACGATAGGGCCATGGACCCCGCAGGTTTAGGTCAACAGATGGCCACTCATGAGGCTAGATTCGCAGAACAGGATCACCGTATGGATCAAATGGCTCAAGCCATCCAGACACTGTTATCCAGATCTGTTCCGGTACCTGTACCTACGCCTCCTGTAAACCCTATACCGGACACAGCTAATATGTCTAATGCTTCTGCACATCTAACCCCGCCACCTAGGTATGGAGGGGACGCTAAGACATGTAGGGGATTCCTTAATCAAGTGGAATTCCACTTCGAAATGTACCCACGTTCATTTCCCACTGACAGATCTAAGGTGGGTTTTCTTATGCACCAGCTTACGGATAAGGCACTAGAATGGGCAAATCCTATTTGGGAGGCTAATGGGCCTATGGTACACGACTTCAATAGCTTCCTCACAGCGTTCCGTAGAACATTTGACACGACCAAAAGGTCAAAAAATGCCGCCAGGGCATTAATGAGAATAAAGCAAGGATCTAAATCTGTAGCCGATTATGCTATTCAGTTCCGGACCCTTGCCTCACAGGTAGATTGGACTAATAATGGCCTTACTACTGCCTTTATGGAAGGTCTGTCTGATACTATCTTAGATGAGGTAGCAGCTAAGGACCTCCCTGTACCCCTGGAGGACCTGATTGACTATCTTATCGATATAGATAACAGGATCCGTGACAGGTTATATACCAGGTCCAGAAATAGACATTTTGTTCCCTTTAACTCCCCTAGAGCTGAGACTCCCGAGGGATCTAAAGGTTCTGAGGAGGAACCTATGCAGTTAGGGGTTGCTAAACTTACCGACGCTGAAAAGCTTTATAGGAGAAAGGAGGGACTTTGTCTTTATTGTGGTAGGAGGGGTCATATGAGACAAGAATGTCCCTTGCGTCCGGGAAACTATCGCACCTAAGACCGTATAGAGGACTGGCCTTGGGTGTGACATCACAGTCCTCACATTTGCCTCTTAATAAGTTACTTCTTCCTGTTTCCCTGCACCTTGATAGTGACTGCATAGCAGGGAATATACTAGCCCTGGTTGATTCCGGAGCGGCCGAAAACTTTATTGATTCCAGTTTTGTCAAGGAGAATAACATACCCACCAGAGAGAAGGAGACACCCTTGGCCGTTGAGGCCATAGATGGTAGACCATTATGCTCTCCAATTATCACACATGAGACTGTTCCCCTACATATGTCTACAGGGGTGTTACACTCTGAGACCATTCGGTTTCAGATCATTACTTCTCCTTCCTCTCACCTCGTGTTAGGGTATCCTTGGTTACGTACTCATAATCCCACCATTGATTGGGAGTCAGGACAAATAGTTTCTTGGAGTGATTCTTGCCAAGAGTCTTGTGTTGTTAAAGTCACCCCTTTGAATTCTACTCATATTCCTCCCGTGCCTACGGTCATACCCTCTCAGTACCTGTCTCTTAAATCTGTTTTTGATAAAAGGGAGGCTGAAAGATTGCCACCTCACAGGCCTTACGATTGTGCAATTAATTTATTACCTGGTACGATGCCTCCCAAAGGGAGAATATATCCTTTATCTCCTCAGGAGAATCTGGTTATGGAGGAATATATCAAGGAATCTCTAGAGAAGGGATTTATAAGAAGATCCTCTTCCCCGGCAGGGGCTGGGTTCTTCTTTGTGTCTAAGAAAGATGGCGAATTAAGGCCTTGTATTGACTATAGGGGCCTTAATAAAATCACCGTCAAAAATGCGTACCCCATACCTTTGATCACAGAACTTTTTGATAGGCTTAAACAGGCCACAGTTTTTACTAAATTGGACCTTAGGGGTGCTTACAACCTCATACGTATCAAAAAGGATCACGAGTGGAAGACTGCTTTCAATACCAGGAGTGGCCACTACGAGTACACTGTGATGCCCTTTGGTCTTTGTAACGCCCCAGCAGTTTTTCAAGAATTTATTAATGATGTCCTACGTCAATTTATACATACATTCGTTATAGTATACTTGGACGACATATTAATTTATTCTAATGATTTACAGACTCATCACATGCATGTTAAATTAGTGTTGAGAACTCTTCTGGTTAACGGTCTCTATTGCAAACTCGAAAAATGTTCATTTGATCAATCTGAAGTCCAATTCTTGGGTTATATAATCTCTGCCAAGGGTTTTCGTATGGATCCCAAGAAACTGTCTGCCATTATGGAATGGCCTCTGCCCCAGGGTTTGAAAGCCATTCAGCGTTTTCTGGGGTTCTCTAATTATTATAGGCGTTTTATTAAAGGATTTTCTGCCATTGTAGCGCCTATAACCAGAATGACCAAGAAGGATGGTAATACTCATGTCTGGAAACCAGAAGCACTCGAGGCCTTTGAATTCTTGAAAGCTACATTTGCCTCTGCTCCTGTTTTACAGCATCCTGTCCCTTCACTGCCCTTTATTCTTGAGGTTGATGCTTCTGAGATAGGGGTAGGTGCTATCTTGTCTCAAAGAGATTCACCTGAAAAGCCGTTACACCCTTGTGGCTTCTTTTCCAGACAGATGTCCAAAGCAGAGAGGAATTATGATGTAGGCAATCGTGAACTCCTTGCTATCATTTTGGCGCTCAAGGAATGGAGACATCTGCTGGAGGGTACCAGGGATCCTATCCTCATTTTAACGGATCACAAAAACCTCTCATACCTTAGTGAAGCAAAAAGATTGTCTTCTAGGCAGGCCAGGTGGTCTCTCTTTTTGTCTCGTTTTAATTACATAATCACTTACAGACCGGGTGATCGTAATACTAAAGCTGACGCTTGTCAGGATCGGGACAGGGATCCAACACGCAGAGTACAAAGAGTGGAAAGGTACGTATACCGGGCCTTAGAATGGCCGGACTAACGTACCGAGAGTAAAGAATAGTCAGAGACAAGCCGAGGTCGAGGGAACGAGAAGACAGATAAGCGAGAGACAAGCCGGGTCAAGGGATAACAGAGAATCAGGGTAGTACAACGAGCCGAGTCAAAACCAAAAGAGCAAACTAGAAATACCAGAGCACTGAGTGACTAGACAAGCTAGAACCACGACAGGGCAATGAGCTGAAGTAAGGAGTAAGCTTAAATACCCTGGCTCTGGATGGAAATCACGCCTCTGACAAGTACCGATTGGATATCGGACACTTGAGTGACAGATTGCTCGTGCTAGCGTCATGACGTCACGTATTGAGCGTCCTGCTAGAAAAGGACGTGGATTCCTCGCGGCCGGTGTTTAAGTGACTGGATGAACCGCGAGGAACGGAGGAAACAGCTCGCCTGGACGGATACACCACCAAGTCTCTACCTCCCTTAGAGGTAGAGGCCTCAGGTACCCTGACAGTACCCCCCCTCTCAGATACGCCCACCGGGCGGAATGAACCGGGGCGAGATGGGAAGCGGAGGTGAAATGCTCTGCGAAGGCGAGAAGCATGGACGTCCTCCTGAGGTACCCAACTCCTCTCCTCAGGACCATATCCCCTCCAGTTGACCAGATATTGCAATTTTCCCCTTGAAATTCTGGAGTCAATGATGGAGCTGACCTCGTACTCCTCCCGACCCTCCACCTGAACAGGACGAGGCGAGGGGACCTTAGAGGAGAATTTGTTGCAAATGAGGGGTTTCAACAAGGAGACATGAAAAGAGTTAGGAATGCGTAAGGCAGGTGGCAGAGCAAGGCGATACGCAACCGGATTGATACGAGTGAGAACCCTGTAAGGGCCTATGTAGCGAGGAGCAAATTTCATGGACGGAACTTTTAGGCGAATATTCTTAGTACTCAACCATACCCTATCCCCAGGAACAAAAACAGGAGCCGCTCTTCTATGTTTGTCAGCGTGTTTCTTGAACAGCGAGGAACTATGTAATAGAATTTGTCGAGTCTGATCCCATAATTTCTTCAGGTTGGCGACATGATCATCAACCGACGGTATCCCCTGAGAAGAGGAAACCGAAGGAAAAATCGAAGGATGAAAGCCATAGTTCATGAAGAAAGGGCTAGAGCGAGTTGAATCGCAAACAAGGTTATTGTGTGCGAACTCCGCCCAAGGAATCAGACCGACCCAATCGTCCTGGTGTTCGGAAACAAAGCAACGCAGATACTGTTCGATCTTTTGATTAGTACGTTCAGCAGCTCCGTTAGACTGAGGGTGATAGGCAGAGGAAAAGTTCAATTTGATGCCCATTTGAGAACAAAAGGATCTCCAGAAACGTGAGACAAATTGAGAACCTCTATCAGAAACAATCTCTGAAGGAATCCCATGTAGGCGAAAAACTTCTCTCGCAAAAATCTCCGCCAATTCAGGAGAAGTCGGAAGTTTAGGTAATGGCACGAAATGGGCCATCTTAGTAAATCTATCCACCACCGTGAGAATAACAGTCTGTCTTTTGGAAGCAGGCAAATCAACGATAAAGTCTATGGACAAACAGGACCAAGGTTTCTCAGGAATTTCCAAGGGGTGTAACAGGCCACATGGGGATGCATGAGGTAGTTTAGTCTTGGCACAAGTCTCACAAGCTGCGACGAACTCCTCAATATCCTTTCGAAGTGAAGGCCACCAGAAATCCTTGGATATCAGAGAGTACGTCTTGCGAATACCAGGATGACCAGCTATTTTACTTTCATGAAAACATTGTAAGAGCTCCAGTTAAAGTTCAGGAGGAACAAAGTTTCTTCCCTCAGGAGTGTTTCCGGGAGCTAGATGTTGTGACTTCAAGATCTGGTCAAGTAGCGGAGAATGAATTTTGAGACTGGTATTAGCAATAATATTGCATTTGGGTACAATGGAAGACAAAAGTGGTTCAACTGAAGCAGAGGGTTCATATTGGCGAGATAGCGCATCGGCTTTAGAATTCTTTGACCCAGGTCTGTAAGTCAGAACGTAATTGAAATGGGTAAGAAACAACGACCAACGAGCCTGCCTGGAGGACAGACGCTTGGCCTCTCCGATATAGGACAAGTTTTTGTGGTCTGTCAGGATGGTAACAGGATGTAATGTACCTTCCAATAAATGTCTCCATTCTTTCAAAGCCTTGATAACCGCTAGTAATTCTCTGTCACCAATGTCATACCTGCTTTCAGTACCGGTCAATTTTTTAGAGAAAAATCCACATGGATGTAATGGTTTATCAACACCCAACCTTTGAGATAGAACAGCACCTAAACCAGTCTCTGATGCGTCTACCTCGAGCAAAAAAGGCAGAGAAGTGTCAGGGTGAACTAAAATTGGAGCGGAAGCGAAAAGCTCCTTGAGAGTCTTGAACGCAAGGAGAGCTTCAGTAGTCCAATTCTTAGTGTCAGCCCCCTGTTTGGTCATGTTAGTGATAGGTGCAATAATGGAAGAATAGCCCTTAATAAAGCGCCTATAATAATTGGAAAAACCAATAAATCTCTGTATGGCTTTAAGACCTGTGGGTAAAGGCCACTCTAGAATGGATTGGAGCTTATCCGGATCCATCTTAAATCCCTCCCCAGAGATCACATAGCCGAGAAAGGTTACCTGGGTTTGATCAAAGCTACATTTCTCCAACTTGCAGTACAAGCCATGCTGGAGAAGCTTGTGCAAAACCCTCCTGACTTGCTTGTGATGAATCTCAATGTCACTAGAATGAATGAGTATATCATCTAGGTATACAATGACGCACTCTTGCTGAAATTCCCTAAGAACCTCATTAATCAGATCTTGGAATACCGCTGGCGCATTGCATAACCCAAAAGGCATGACAGTATATTCATAGTGACCATATCGAGTATTGAATGCCGTCATCCACTCATGTCCCTGCTGGATTCTCACCAAGTTATATGCCCCTCTGAGGTCTAACTTGGTGAAAATTGTAGAGCCCTTCAAACGATCGAAGAGTTCGGTGATCAAGGGAATCGGGTAGGCATTTTTAATGGTTATCTTATTCAAGCCTCGATAATCAATACAAGGTCTCAAAGAACCATCTTTCTTTTTAACAAAAAAAAATCCAGCCCCGGCAGGGGAGGAGGACCTCCTGATGAATCCCTTGTCTAAATTCTCGTGAATATATTCCTCTAGGACTGAGTTCTCCTTTATAGATAATGGGTATACATGACCTCTGGGAGGCATGGTACCAGGGAGTAGGTTAATTTTGCAATCAAAGGACCTGTGTGGGGGTAAGGTATCGGCTTTCTTTTTGTCAAATACTGCCTTTAAATCTAGATACTGAGGCGGAATTTGTGTCTCTGTAGGATTGTCAGAGGTATTCGATGTATTAGTTAATCCAAGAGGTAAGACCTTCCGCAAGCATTTTTCTTGACAATTCTCTCCCCACGAAACTATCTCCCCTGATTCCCAATTAATAATAGGGTTGTGTCTCCTCAGCCAGGAGTACCCCAGGACTATGGGAATAGACGGAGAAGAAATGAGCATTAAGGATATATCCTCTTTATGCAGGATGCCAACAGTCAAGTTAATCGGTATGGTCTCATGGAAAATAACAGGCTCAAGTAACGGTCTACCATCGATGGCCTCGACAGCCAGAGGTGTCTCTTTTAACTGGGATGGAATAGCATGCTTGGCAGCAAAACCCTGATCTATAAAGCTCTCAGCAGCTCCAGAATCGATTAGTGCCATAGTCTTAACTACTCCCTTCTCCCACTTTAAAGAAACGGGTAACACAAGCCTGAGCTCCTTGTAGTTGTGAATAGAGGACAAAGTAGAAACACCCAAGGCCTGTCCTCTAGAGGAACTTAGGTGCGAGCGTTTCCCGAACGATTGGGACAATTTAGGCGTAAATGACCCCTGACTCCACAATACATACATAAACCCTCCCTTCTCCTGTACTGTCTCTCCCTTTCAGTGAGATGAGTACTGCCTATCTGCATAGGTTCAGGAATACGTAAGTCTTCGAACTCAGAGATTTGAAAGGTAGGCGCTAGTTTAAAGGAGGGTCTACGGGTCCTATCTCGAGTGTTCTGCCTCTCTCTTAAGCGTTCATCAATACGAGATATAAAAGAAATTAAATCCTCCAAATTTTCAGGGAGTTCTCTAGTAGCGACCTCGTCAAGAATTACATCTGATAACCCATTCAGAAACACATCTATATAAGCCTGTTCGTTCCACTTAACTTCTGCCGCCAAGGATCTGAACTCTAGTGCATAATCCACAAGTGTTCGATTGTCCTGTTTAAGGCGCAACATTAATCTAGCTGCATTGACCTTTCTGCCAGGAGGGTCAAAAGTTCTTCTAAACACAGCTACAAAGGCATTATAATTATAGACTAGTGGATTATCATTCTCCCATAAAGGATTGGCCCATCTCAAAGCTTTTTCAATGAGCAGAGTAATAATAAATCCAACCTTTGCTCTATCTGTAGGATAAGAGCGGGGTTGTAATTCGAAATGGATGCTAATCTGGTTTAGAAAGCCACGACACTTCTCCGGTGACCCGCCATAACGTACTGGTGGGGTAATACGGGAAGAAGCACCTACAGTGGCTACCTCTAGACCTGAGACTGCAGGAGAGATAGAAGGAGTACGTGTCTCCTCAGGTGGATTACTAGCACGAGACAAAAGTGCCTGTAGTGCCAAAGCCATTTGATCCATCCTATGTTCCATGGCGTCAAACCTGGGATCCGAAGAACCAAGCTGACTGTTTGTACCTGCAGGATCCATTGGCCCTGTCGTAATGTCAGGATCGGGACAGGGATCCAACACGCAGAGTACAAAGAGTGGAAAGGTACGTATACCGGGCCTTAGAATGGCCGGACTAACGTACCGAGAGTAAAGAATAGTCAGAGACAAGCCGAGGTCGAGGGAACGAGAAGACAGATAAGCGAGAGACAAGCCGGGTCAAGGGATAACAGAGAATCAGGGTAGTACAACGAGCCGAGTCAAAACCAAAAGAGCAAACTAGAAATACCAGAGCACTGAGTGACTAGACAAGCTAGAACCACGACAGGGCAATGAGCTGAAGTAAGGAGTAAGCTTAAATACCCTGGCTCTGGATGGAAATCACGCCTCTGACAAGTACCGATTGGATATCGGACACTTGAGTGACAGATTGCTCGTGCTAGCGTCATGACGTCACGTATTGAGCGTCCTGCTAGAAAAGGACGTGGATTCCTCGCGGCCGGTGTTTAAGTGACTGGATGAACCGCGAGGAACGGAGGAAACAGCTCGCCTGGACGGATACACCACCAAGTCTCTACCTCCCTTAGAGGTAGAGGCCTCAGGTACCCTGACAACGCTCTGTCCAGACAATTCGAGACTACTGACAAACTCGAGGTCGATGTTACCCCTGTCATTCCGCCTGACAGAATAATAGCGACTACTGTTCTTTCTATTTCGTCTTCTCTCTTACAAACTATTCAGGCTAAACAAAACTTGGCTCCTGAGGAGAGGCCTGCTGATAAGTTATTCGTTGATATACCAGAGAGACGAGACATCTTGTCATTATATCATGACACTAGAACTGCTGGACACCCTGGTATTTCTAAGACAGTCTCAGCAGTTTCTAGATATTTCTGGTGGGCTTCCTTGCGCAAGGACGTCACCGATTACGTTAATGCCTGTAGCACTTGTGCCAGTATGAAGTCCTCCCACAGAGTTCCTTGTGGGTTGTTGCATCTGTTGCCCATACCCGAGAGGCCATGGTCCAATATATCCATGGATTTTATTGTTGAATTACCTCCCTCTAATGGTAAAACTGTCATCCTGATGATTGTGGATCGTTTTTCTAAGATGGCTCATTTTGTGTCTCTTCTCAAATTGCCATCATCCAAGGAACTTGCCTCTATCTTTGCCGGGGAGGTGTTTCGGTTGCATGGTATTCCCACTTCGATCGTGTCCGATAGGGGTAGCCAGTTTATTTCCAGATTCTGGAGAGCGTTTTGTGCAGAGATGGGTATCTCCCTCTCGTTTTCTTCAGCCTACCACCCCCAGTCTAATGGAGCTGCTGAACGTGCCAACCAATCTCTGGAGCAGTATCTTCGCTGTTTCGTGTCCCACCATCAGAACAATTGGGCTGACCTGCTTCCTTGGGCTGAGTTTGCTCGTAATAATGCTGCTCATGAATCCTCTGGTAACAGCCCTTTTTACGTTGTTTATGGCCGGCATCCCGTGGTTCTTCCAGCTGCATTCTCCTTACAGGGCATGCCAGCTCTGGACGAACATTTGGCTAGTCTACGTAATACTTGGGAGCAGGTTCAGTGTTCTTTGGTGGCCTCAGCTGCTCGCCAGAAGGTTCACGCTGACAAGCATCGCAGGGCGGCTCCATCCTATGCTGTGGGAGACCGGGTTTGGCTTTCTACTCGCAATATTCGTCTTCGTGTGCCTTCTATGAAGTTGGCCCCTCGTTTTATTGGTCCTTTTCGTATCTTGCATGTGGTTAATCCTGTCTCGTATGCATTGGATCTTCCAAAAAATTTACGCATTCCTAACGTGTTTCATACCTCCTTGTTAAAACCCCTCCTGTGCAACCATTTTACTCGGCATGTCCCCCCTCCTCCTCCGGTTTCGGTGGAGGGCCATGAGGAGTTTGAAGTGGCGGCTGTTATTGACTCTCGCTTGCTTCGGGGTCGCCTCCAATATCTGGTACATTGGAAGGGCTATGGGCCTGAGGAACGCAGTTGGATTTCCGCTGACGCTGTTCACGCTCCTCGCCTTGTGCGTTCTTTCCACGCTTGTTTTCCTGCCAGGCCTGCTCCTCCCCGCCCGGTGGGCGTGTCTTCAGGGGGGGGTACTGTAGCGGTACTTACCCTCTCCAGGGGCCGGCCGGGGTCCTCCCTTCTCGCCGCGCGCGGTCCTGCTCCTGCACGAGCCGCGCGCGGCTCAGCCAACGATGGGATCAGTCAGGCGAGCAGTGACCGCGAGAAGCGGTCACATGTCCCGCCCGACACTAAGAGCGCGCCGCGCGTCTCGGGCGCGCTCTTAAAGGGACAGTGGGAGACTAAATTAGAATCAGTCTCCCATTGGCCCCTGTCAGGCCACATTCCCCATACACTCACGTTTTGGGGGCGTGGATATGACAGGGGCCAATCAAAGTGAACCTTAAGGGTATTTATACTCACCTGTTTCCCTTGCTCTTTGCCCTATCGTGGTTTCTGTCCAGTTCCCTTTAGTGCTTGTATCGTTCAGTTGGTTTTTTGGTGCTTGACCTTGGCTTTGTTCCTGACTCCGCTCTCTCCTTATCCTTGCTTGCTTATCCGCTGTTTTGTCCTCTGTGTACCAGTCCTCGGCTTGTTCTACGTTACGCTGTCTCTCAGTTCCCTTGACCTCGGCTTGTTCTGACTCTGTCTTTCTCTCGTCCTAGTCCGGCCATTCTAAGGTCCGGTAAGACGAACACTGTTTCTTGTCTCTTGACTGTGAACTATTCCTGCGTGTTGGGGTATATTACCGTGACAGTAAGGGGAACCAGAAGACAGAATAACGAGAAACAAGCCGAGGTCAAAGGGTAGGAGAAAGTCACAAAGTCGGATAAACAAGCCAGAGAGTACGTAACCAGAAACACAAGTTCAGTAGCAATACTAGCAAGCAAAGACCACAAAAGGGCAGGGAGGAACAGGAAAGGTAAGTATTTAAATCATAAGGTTAATTCTGATTGGATAATTTCCAATCATAATTAACAATCACACGTGGGAGATATCTAGACCTCCCACTGTGATTGAGGCACTGTGCCTTTAACGAAGGGTCAGGTGGCTGACCCTGGCGTTTAATAAATTGGGCGGTCTCCCAGCGTGCAGCGTCATGCATGCTGCCGCTGGGGGACGTAGAGGAAGACGCGGGCGGCATCCGAGGCTGGGAGGATGCCACTCGCCGAGCGCACGAGGAGAAGGGGACCGCGGACGGCTGGAGGGTGAGTGCCGCGTGCGGACTGCAGCCTCCCCTCGCAGCCGCCCGCGGGATCCTGACACCCTAGGCATGTGGAAACTCGGGCACCCCTGTTAAGGACCAAACACACTTTGACTGACATCCACCTGAGCCACCACTGGACCCCAGGGAAAGTCACCCTCCTGCACCTAAAAGGTAGGAAACAGGAGGGTGACTTAAACATTTTGTGTGTGTGTGTTTGTGTGTGTGTATGTGTCTGTCTGTGTGCCTGTCTGTCTGTCTGTATGTATGTGTGTGTCTGTCTGTATGTGTATGTCTGTGTGTGTGTCTGCCTGTATGTATGTGTGCCTGTTTGTATGTATGTATTTGTGTGTGTGTGTGTGTCTGTCTGTATGTGTCTGTATGTGTGCCTATCTGTAGATCAACTAATTGTGCTATGGTTCTTGCCTGTATCTGCTCAGTGTTCTAACAATTTTCCCATTAAAAAAGACAAACTCATGCTTATTGCTAGTAATTTGCTAGCAAATACAACAATATTTCTACATAACACAACAGATGATGTACACTATTAGCCTGCATTTAACAAATATGACGGTTTCCATGGCAACAGAAAATATCAATGCCTAGTTTCTCCAATGTTGCAAGAGACAGAAGAAATATTGAGAAGATTGTGATGTCTTAACCTCACCCAACTAATTGTGCCTTATATTTGAACATTCATGACCTTAGGCAGCCATCCATGAACCTCATCCCAAAAAAAACTTCTTGTGAATGATGGTTAGAAGTTTTAAAGAGAGACAACCCACAGGTCTCTGCTGAAATCTTGGTTTCTCAAGTCTATTGCCTCATCTGTAACAGCACTTGGCAGAAATATTGACCCACAGCTGGCATTCTGCGCTGTCTATGGGGATTACTCTATAACTTCCTAAAAAATCCTGTAAGCAATCACAGCTGGAGAGCCATCAAGTGACCTCTTTGATCTGTCAAGGGACTTGCACAATAGCTTCTTGCTTGCTGTTGCATTTATATCTGTGTCTCAATTGACCGTGTTTGTCTGGTCTAAAGTAGATATTGGTCTCCATCCTGATGAAATGACTGTCTATGGGTTGTCTGGTGTTTTCTAACACCAATCCCAAATGTTTTTTTATGGTTCCATTGCCAAATTAGATAACAAGAAGACACATTGACATCTAGACTGCGAGCATGTTTACGAGCCCTTCTCATCACCTGTATTTTCATCTCAGCCCACCGACCACATTTTATTGCATGCTGAGCCTTGTGGTGACACTTGTGGTGACAATTTGGATGTGCCCTTTATGTCTGCACATATTCACACAGACAGATGTGCAGATTCTATTGCTTGGGTTCAAACTGGCTCAGAAAAGCCTAACTGTTACTGGGATTAGGAGACCACAGAATGTCTGTTTTGATCACACTTTCAGTTCTAGTCCATAAATGGACAGCGAGGATATTACGGCAGGAAGCATTACAAAGTTTGTGTCAGGTTCATTTTACTGACATTTGAAACATTCCTCTCTATATTAGAAAGAAGAAATAAATAAAGGTGTAGTTAGTAGACAAGTTGGGGTTGTATAAACAATGCCGCATCCTCTAATACTAAGAATGAACTATTGGGATCATATTACTACATTTGTGATCTTATGATCTGTATACAGCACAGATCAGACAATACTAGACATAGGATGGCAGGAAAAAATATCACAATAGTGTGATCTAAGTCACTTTTGTTAATGTTTTCATGATTTTCAGTTATTCAAAGTGAATTGAAAAATGTAATACAATTTTAAGGCCAAAAAAGCTGAAATGACAACATCGCTCATTTGAATTTTTCAAACTCAGCTACTGTGGATCCACATTGAAATTTATTTTCAATTTCTAACAATTCACAGTCTAATGAATAAACCTGCCAATGCATGGATGCTGTTAAGTTGCTTGAGGCATGGAATCTAAGTACAATGTTGTATTCAATAAAGAATTGCTGTTTCATCACCCCCATACTGTACTTTAATAGTACAAGTTTAACAGCCAGTTACACAAGCTGACTTTATACTGACTACAAAACCAAATGTATTACACAATTTCTATGTTAACCAGGTTCATCTTAGAGTATTTTGATATTTAACTCTTTTGTGGTCTGATTTTAAAATTATAAACCGGTAGTAAGTATATCAGTAGTTACATTTTTATTGTACATACAATTCCATATTTATTTTTTATTACATCGACAATAGTGATGTTCCGAACTGTTCGCTGGCGAATAGTTCCTGGCGAACATCGCTTGTTCACGTTCGCCACGGTTGGCGAACATATGCAATGTTCGGTCCGCCCCCTATTCGTCATCATTGAGGAAACTTTGACCCTGTACCTCACAGTCAGCAGACACATTCCAACCAATCAGCAGCAGACCCTCCCTCCCAGACCCTTCCACCTCCTGGACAGCATCCATTTTAGATTCATTCTGAAGCTGCATTCTTAGTGAGAGGAGGAACAGTGTGCTGCTGCTGATTTGATAGGGAAATTGATAGCTAGGCTAGTGTATTCAGTGTCCACTACAGTCCTGAATGACTCATCTGATCTCTGCTGTAAGGACAGCACCCCAAAAAGCCCTTTTTAGGGCTAGAACATCAGTCTGCTTTTTTTTTTCTGTGTAATGTAATTGCAGTTGCCTGCCTGCCAGCCTGTGTGTCAGGCTCACAGCATATACTGTGCCCACTTGCCCAGTGCCACCACTCACTCACTGGTGTCACAATAGCTTGCATTTAAAAAAAACCAAAAAACTTTTTTCACTGTAATATAATAGCAGTCAGTTTCCTTCATGAGTGTGCGTTTCAGGGCCTGCCCAGTGCCACCACTCACTCATATCTGGTGTCCCAATAGCTTGCATTTAAAAAAAAAAACTAAACTTTTTGAATGTAATATAATAGCAGTCAGTTTCCTTCACTAGTGTGCGTTTCAAGGCCTGCCCAGTGCCAACACTCACTCATTGGTGTCACAATAGCTTGCATTTAAAAAAAAACAAAACTTTTTTTACTGTAATATAATAGCAGTCAGTTTCCTTCACGCGTGTGCGTTTCAGGGCCTGCCAGGGCACAGTGTCACACCAGTGCAACTCATATCTGGTGTAACAGTAGTGTACATTTAAAAAAAAATACAATTTTGACTGTAATAGATTGAATAGCAGTTAGTTGTCTGCCAGCGTGTGTGTCAGGCTCACAGCGTATACTGTGCCCACTTGCCCAGTGCCACCACTCATATCTGGTGTCACAATAGCTTGCATTTAACAAAAAAAAAAAACCTTTTGGGACTGTAATATAATATCAGTCAGTTTCCTTCACGAGTGTGCGTTTCAGGGCCTGCCCAGTGCCACCACTCACTCATTGGTGTCACAATAGCTTGCATTTAAAAAAAACCAAAACTTTTTTTACTGTAATATAATAGCAGTCAGTTTCCTTCACGCGTGTGCGTTTCAGGGCCTGCCAGGGCACAGTGTCACACCAGTGCAACTCATATCTGGTGTAACAGTAGTGTACATTTAAAAAAAAATACAATTTTGACTGTAATAGATTGAATAGCAGTTAGTTGTCTGCCAGCGTGTGTGTCAGGCTCACAGCGTATACTGTGCCCACTTGCCCAGTGCCACCACTCATATCTGGTGTCACAATAGCTTGCATTTAACAAAAAAAAACTTTTTGGACTGTAATATAATATCAGTCAGTTTCCTTCACGAGTGTGCGTTTCAGGGCCTGCCCAGTGCCACCACTCACTCATATCTGGTGTCACAATAGCTTGCATTTTAAAAAAAACTAAACTTTTTGGACTGTAATATAATAGCAGTCAGTTTCCTTCACGAGTGTGCGTTTCAGGACCTGCCAGGGCACAGTGTCACACCAGTGCAACTCATATCTGGTGTAACAGTAGTGTACATTTAAAAAAGAAAATACAATTTTGACTGTAATAGATTGAATAGCAGTTAATTGTCTGCAAGCGTGTGTGTCAGGCCTACAGCGTCTACTCTGCCAACTTCTGCCACTGCACAGTGCCACTCATATCTGTTGTCACAGTAGCTTGCATGCATAGTACCACCAATCCAAAAAATAATGACAGGCAGAGGCAGGCCCCCCTGCAGGGGCCATCGTGGTCGTGGTGCTGTGATTCCCTTTGGCCCTAGAATAATGCCCAGTGTTCAGAGGCCACATACCCTGAACTTGAAAAGTTCTGAGGACATAGTTGACTGGCTAACACAGGACACCCAATCTTCTACAGCTTCCGCTCAGAACCTTGACGCATCATCCTCCTCCAGCTTAGCTTCGGGTACCTCTCAAGTTACCACTCGCCCGCCTGCCGCCACCACCAACACTAGCACCACAGCCGCTTCACTTGATCTGTCAAAGGAGTTATTTACACATCAGTTGGAAGAAATGAGTGATGCGCAACCATTATTGCCAGAGGATGTAGATAACAGGGATATGTCTCAGTCAGGCAGCATTGCACACGTATGGTGTGATGATGATGATGATGTTGTACCGCTGCTGCTTCCTTTGCTGAGTTGTCAGATACAAGTGAAGTGGTTGAGGATGACGATGCGTCCGTGGATGTCACGTGGGTGCCCGCTAGAAGAGAAGAAGAACAGGGGAAAAGTTCAGATGGGGAGACAGAGAGGAGGAGGAGGAGACGAGTTTGAAGCAGGGGGAGGTCGTCGCAAGGAGCTAGTGGCACAGTCAGACAGCTTGCATCGGCACCCGGGGTCAGCCAGACAGCACGCCAATCAACGAATGCTGTTGCCACCACCAGAATGCCGTCATTGCAGAGCTCAGCACAGTGTGGCATTTTTTTGTGTGTCTGCTTCTGACAACAGTGATGCCATTTGCAACCTGTGCCAAAAGAAACGTGGGAAGTCCAACACCCACCTAGGTACAACTGCTTTGCGAAGGCACACGATCGCACATCACAAACGCCTATGGGATCAACACATGAGTACAAGCAGCACACAAACTCAAAGCCGCCATCCTCCTCCTGGTCCAGCATCTTCAGCCACGTTAACCACTGCTGTCCTCCTTGCCCCCTCTCAACCATCCGTCCCTCCGTCTCTCGCCTTGAGCAGTTCCTGCTCATCTGCCCACAGTCAGGTGTCTGTCAAGGACATGTTTGAGCGTAAGAAGCCAATGTCACAAAGTCACCCCCTTGCCCGGCGTCTGACAGCTGGCTTGACTGAACTCTTAGACCGCCAGCTTTTACCATACAAGCTGGTGGAGTCTGAGGCGTTCAAAATTTGTAGCTATTGGGACACCGCAGTGGAAGGTACCCGGACGAAATTTCTTTGCACAAAATGCAATCCCCAACCTGTACTCGATTGTGCAAAAGGAAGTAATGGCATGTCTGGCACACGGTGTTGGGGCAAGGTTCCATCTGACCACTGATACCTGGTCTGTAAAGCATGGTCAGGGCAGGAATATCGCCTACACTGCGCATTGGGTAAACCTGCTGATGGCTGCCAAGCATGGAATGCGTGGCTCTGCAGAGGAGTTGGTGACACCGCCACGACTTGCAGGCAGGCCTGCTGCCACCTCCTCTACTCCTCCTACTCCATCCTCTTCCATAACCTCCTCGGCTGAGTCCTCTTCTGCTGCTGCGTTTTGCTCCACATCAACGGCACCCCCCAGCTCCCCAGGTACTGTTCCACATCCCGGATACGGCAGTGTCATGCCGTCTTGGGGTTGACTTGCCTGAAAGCAGAGAGTCACACTGGACCAGCACTCCTGTCCGCCCTGAACGTACAGGTGGATCAGTGGCTGACTCCGCACCAACTGGAGATCAGCAAAGTAGTTTGTGACAACGGAAGAAATTTGTTGGCGGCATTGCATTTGGGAAAGTTGACACATGTGCCGTGCATGGCACATGTGTGTAATCTGATTGTAAAACGCTTTGTTCATAAGTACCCAGGCTTACAGGACGTCCTTAAGCAGGCCAGGAAGGTGTGTGGCCATTTCAGGCGTTCCTACTCGGCCATGGCGCACTTTTACGATATCCAGCGGCGAAACATGCCAGTGAGGCGCTTGATTTATGACAGCCCGACACGTTGGAATTCAACACTCCTAATGTTCGACCGCCTGCTCCAACAAGAAAAAGCTGTTAACGAGTATTTGTATGACTGGGGTGCTAGGACAGCCTCTGCGGAGCTGGGAATTTTTTTGCCACGTTACTGGACGCTCATGCACAATGCCTGTAGGCTCATGCGTCCTTTTGAGGAGATGACAAACCTAGTCAGTCGCACCGAAGGCACCATCAGCAGCATCATACCATTTGTTTTCTTCCTGGAGCATGCCCTGCGAAGAGTGCTGGATCAGGCCGTAGATGAGCGTGAAGAGGAAGAGTTGTGGTCACCACCACCACCAGAAACAGCCTTATCAGCATCGCTTGCTGGACCTGCGGCAACGCTGGAAGAGGATTGTGAGGAAGAGGAGTCAGAGGAGGAATGTGGCTTTGAGGAGGAGGAGGAAGACCAACCACAACCGGCATCCAGGGGTGCTCGTTGTCACCTATCTGGTACCCGTGGTGTTGTACGTGGCTGGGGGGAAGAACATACCTTTAGAGAGATCACTGAGGATGAGGAACAGGACATGAGTAGCTCAGCATCCAACCTTGTGCAAATGGGGTCTTTCATGCTGTCGTGCCTGTTGAGGGACCCTCGTATAAAAAGGCTGAAGGAGAACGACCTGTACTGGGTGTCCACGCTACTAAACCCCTGGTATAAGCAGAAAGTATCTGAAATGTTACCGAATTACGGCAAGTCGGAAAGGATGCAGCAGTTCCAAAATCAATTAAAAAGTATGCTTTACACAGCGTATAAGGGTGATGTCACAGCACAATCTAACAGGGGAAGAGGTGAAAGTAATCCTCCTCCTCCCGCGACCATGCCGGCAAGGACAGGACGCTTTACAGATGTGTTGTTGATGGAGGACATGCAGAGCTTATTAAGTCCTATTCATCGCCACAGCCCTTCGGGGTCCACCCTCAGAGAATTACTCGACCGACAGGTAGCAGACTACCTCGCCTTAACTGCAGATATCGACACTCTGAGGAGCGATGAACCCCTTGACTACTGGGTGTGCAGGCTTGACCTGTGGCCTGAGCTATCCCAATTTGCGATAGAACTTCTGGCCTGCCCCGCTTCAAGTGTCCTGTCAGAAAGGACCTTCAGTGCAGCAGGAGGTATTGTCACTGAGAAGAGAAGTCGCCTAGGTAAAAAAAGTCTAGATTACCTCACCTTTATTAAGATGAATGAGGGATGGATCCCGAAGGAACTGACAGTGGGCGATACATTCGACTAAAAAAGGCCTGATGAGGGGGACGTAACAGGGTGTCGCGGCTGCTGGCCCGCCGCGTGATATTTAAATCCCTAGCTCACCCCAGTACCTTGCCCTGTCGTGGTTTCCTGTTCCTGGTTTCCTGAGAGTGCTTTATCATTTTGAATCTGATTTCCTGGTATCCTGATCTTGGCTTTTCCCTGGTTATTCTGATTTCTGGTTTCCCTGACTTGGCTTGTGTAAACGGTGTATTTTCTGGCTTCCTTGACCTCGGCTTTCCCTTTGAGCATTCTCTGTCTCTAGCGTATTAGTCCGGCCATTCTAAGGTCCGGTTTACGCTCTGTCCTTTAATTTTCCTTTTCTTGCCTATGTATATGTTTTGTTTACATAGTTTCTGCGTGCTGGACCACACTAGTAGTTGTGACATTGGGATTAAATTGATAAGAATAGTACTACTTAACACACCACTCTTATCTGGTGGCACAGTGCCCCAAATTTGAAGTAGGAGGACCGACCAAGCATCTTTTTCCATCTCCCGGTTCCTAAAATCGATGCCTTATATACACATCCCCTGACAGGGGACGTAACAGGGATTAAACTGATAGGAATAGTACTACTTAACACACCTTATAATAACGCAGAGAGAGGCAACACAGAGAGAGGAGTCTGAAGAAGAGGAGTCAGAGGAGGAAGGTGGCTTTGAGGAGGTGGAAGACCAAACACAGCAGGCGTCCCAGGGGCTTGTTGTCACCTATCGGGGACCCTTGGTGTTGTACGTGGCTGGGTGGAGGAAGAGAGACCTTCAATGACATCAGTGAGGACAAGGAACGGGACATGGCTAGCTTGGTATCCAACCTTGTGCAAATGGGGAGTTTGCGGTTGTGCAAATGGACTGTTTGCGGTTGTTTGCGGTACGTTAAACGGGGAGTTTGGTCTGTCACTGTGATGTTTTAAAGCATGTTATTCCAAACAATTTAGGAATGTTAGGCGATTTATGCCCTTTATGGATTAAAACCAGACTCTGCATCAACTATGTAATTTTCCATGGGAGTTTTGCCATGGATCCCACTCCGGCATGCCACAGTCTAGGTGTTAGTCCCCTTGAAACAACTTTTCCATCACTATTGTGGCCAGAAAGAGTCCCTGTGGGTTTTAAAATTCTCCTGCCTATTGAAGTCTATTGCGGTTCTCCCGGTTCGCCCGTTCGCGAACATTTGCGGAAGCTCGCGTTCGCCGTTCGCGAAGCGAAAATTTTATGTTCGCGACATCACTAATCGACAACCATGTCATGTTTTTTTCCTCTTGCGTAAGCCCCATTATACTCTTCCACTTGTCTTTACTTAGAGTTATTATGACTGCTGTACATAAAGATAAGTATTTCCTATATAGAACAATCTAATTGAAGCAGATTAGATGAAGTTTATTTTTGGTGACAGACAAAGCAACTTTAACTGTCAAATTCTTACTGCATAACAAGTTCCATCATAAAGGAATAATTGTCACATGAAATTGTGTAGCCATTATACAATGATTTTTTTTACAATATAAAATTTCATAGCATCCAACAATTACTTAATGAAAAAGAATCTATCAAAATATAGAAATCACAATGATAATCTTTTGTGTCATTCAATTAAAACCATTTCTAGACAAAATCCTCTTTTGAGAAAATCTGCATCAAAAGAATTTATGAAAAAAGGTTAATATTAACAGGAAGCTGAAAACAAAATTGCAGAATTCATACTGAAATAGTCAAGTAGTTACTACAACTGAATAAGAGAATTTCTTCAACTTATTTATTCTGGACTAAATTTGGTTATATGTTCACTAAAATTCACTATTTAAGAGAAAAAAAAAATTAAACTCCTGAACCCACTGAAATGAAAAAATAAATAAATATGAGACTATCAAATCCAAAACGGGGGACTTTTTTGTACCAATTGTACCAATTATTTTTAATAAAAATTTCTAAACAATAGTTAGATATCTTTTCTATATTTGGTGCAACTTGTGCACCGCTACCTATTTCTGTTACTAATTCCGTTATAAAAGACTGCAGAAAATGATTATTTTGCAAGTTTACCATTTATCTTAGAGAAACTAATTTATACATAAACTACCTATGTCAGCTTTCACTGTCAGCTTTCATTGTCACTGTCACGTAATTTGTAAAGACCAACGACAGTAACATAGTCGCTGGTGATCCGATGGCTGGGAAGGACATAGGTGAGTTTAACTTACCTGACCCTGTCCCTCACGGGTGCCATCATCTTCTTCCACTGATCCTCTTTTACGACTTGTGCTTCAGCACCAGGAGCCGGTATCACTGCTGTACTCTCGCGCATGCACGAGAGTACAGCATTGGGATCTCTGGGGGATCCCACAAGACCAATTCCCTGCAGCCGTCATGGCTGGGGGGATTGTCACTTCTAGATGGCGGTAGCTCCACCGAGTGCCTAGAAGTGTCAGGCATAGAAAAAATACTGAGCCAAAGTAGTCCCTACTTTGTCTCAGTATAAATTTTGACATGGTTTGGAATTTCAGTGAAATTCCAACACAGTCAAAGTCAATATGAGTGTTTTATAAAGATTTTGTCTTTGTGAAGTACTCATTTAATTGGGGGGATGGGGGTGACTTCTATCTGGATTCCATTGCTTCTAAATTACTGGCCATAAATCTCAATCACATATGAACCCATTTGGGCAACATTTTGCAACAGGTCAGAAAATGGCCTGCACAATATTGATAACTATATTTCATTAAGAATACCATGAAGAATGGATCTGGAATTCTCCTCCAACCTACCAGGACTGTAGCTATGCACATCCATATCATTTCAGACAGTATTGATATATCATTAATCCTAGGTGAATTAAATTAAACTAAACATTTGTAAATATAAAAAAAAAATGTCAGTGAAAAGGTAAGGAGAATCAAATGTCAGGAGAATAAAATTAATCCCTGGGGGTCAAACAATGAACTGTTAATGCCAGTGTAAGAAATGTAATCATAAACAAAGAAAAATGCCAGCGATTCATCATGACTCCAAAAATAACATCTGAAATAAAACATCACAGAGAAAAAAAAATCTATAAAATGCAGCCTATAAATTGAAAAGGATGTTACTGTGCATTAAAAAAAAAACAAAAAAAAAACTGAATTGGTATAATATAATCAAATCCAGCCTGTGTTCTACAAAAACCCCAAAATACAAATAACAAAGCATGTAGTATTTCAGACCTTTAACAATAAAAGTTACTTTGTGACAGTTAATAATTATTGTGTTGAGCAATTAAAGGGATTTGCTATAACAATCTGGAGTGGACCTCCAACCCTGTGGCTATTTCGATGGATCTGAACATCTGGATTTAGTCACTTTATTCCACATGTGGTTTAGCTCTGGAATTCCTGGAAGGCATACATTACCTCCAGGATATGACATAATGTACACGGTGCCTCATGCAGTAGTGGGACAGGAGCGCATTAACTCTGAGCATGCTGTAGCACATGGCTTTCCTAGGCACTGGAAATATGCATGCTTCACTGGCCCTTAAAGAGTTAAACCCTGGAGGTTTTCGTTTTTCACTGTGGCCTGCTTTCTGTAGTTTGAATACCCAGTGAGTTATATGATCCTTCTATCTAAAGTTCCTATATATATCACTTTCACTTTGTCCATGTTTGCTATTGTCTTAGTTTTAATTGTGACAAGGAGTTTTTGTCTGTATGGTTTTTTTTTTAAACTAAATCTCAACATGTCAACTGAAAGAGACTTATAAATGTACGGCAAATAGTAAAGTGGAGCAATGGTTCAACATTCCCCCCGCAATTCCATTGGTTTCTATGGAGATTACCCCCATTTTACAACATTTCTGTGAGCATTAGCAACACTATTATCAATCTACCATGTTATTTCTCACCAAGGATCAAGTAAGCTCTAGATTAACCCAGGGGCGGGCTGGGCCTGGGGGCAGGGAGGCAATTGCCCCCCAGGCCGCCCGAAATTCTTTTAGGACCGGCCGCGGCGGGCCGGCCCTTTAAATGCTGCAGCCGCCGAGCGCTCTGTAAAGAGCGCTCAGACGGCTGCAGCAGCTTTTCCCTCCCTCCCCTCCCCTGTAGGTGGCCGAGCTGCACTCCGGTCCGCGGTCCCGGCCGGAGTGATGGGAAGGTGCACACTGAGTGCGCACTTCCTGTCAGTCCGGCCGGGTACAGGAAACAGAAACTCCTGTTCCGCGCGGAACAGGAGTTTCTGTTTCCTGTACCCGGCCGGACTGACAGGAAGGTGCACACTGAGCACCTTCCTATCACTCCGGCCGGGACCGCGGACCGGAGTGCAGCTCGGCCACCTACAGGGGAGGGGGTAAGAAGAAGGGGGGGGGGGGGGGGGGAGAGAGTAAAAAGAGGGGAGGGGGGGAGAGTAAGAAGAGGGGAGGGAGGGGGGGGAGAGTAAGAAGAGGGGAGGGAGGGGGGGGAGAGTATGAAGAGGGGAGGGAGGGGGGGAGAGTATGAAGAGGGGAGGGAGGGGGGGAGAGTAAGAAGAGGGGAGGGAGGGGGGGAGAGTAAGAAGAGGGGAGGGAGGGAGGGGGGGAGAGTAAGAAGAGGGGAGGGAGGGGGGAGAGTAAGAAGAGGGGAGGGAGGGGGGGAGAGTAAGAAGAGGGGAGGGGGGGAGAGTAAGAAGAGGGGAGGGGGGGGAGAGTAAGAAGAGGGGAGGGGGGGGAGAGTAAGAAGAGGGGAGGGGGGGAGAGTATGAAGAGGGGAGGGAGGGGGGAGAGTAAGAAGAGGGGAGGGAGGGGGGGAGAGTAAGAAGAGGGGAGGGAGGGGGGAGAGTAAGAAGAGGGGAGGGAGGGGGGGAGAGTAAGAAGAGGGGAGGGAGGGGGGGAGAGTAAGAAGAGGGGAGGGGAAGGAGGGGGGGAGAGTAAGAAGAAGGGGGTAGTAAGAAGAGGGGGGGGAGTAAGAAGAGGGGAAGGGGGGAGTAAGAGGGGCGGGGGGAGTAAGAAGAGGGAAGAGAGGGAGTAAGAAGAGGGAAGAGAGGGAGTAAGAAGAGGGGAGGGGGGATAATAAGAGGGGGGAGTAAGAAGAAGGGGAGATAAGAAAAAGAGGGGGGTAAGAAGAAGAAGGGGGGAGTAAGAACAAGAGTGGGGAGTAATTAGAAGAGGGGGTAAGAAGAAGAAGGGGGAGTAAGAAGAAGAGGGGGGAGTAAAAAGAAGAAGGGGGTAAGAAGAAGAAGGGGGGTAAGAAGAAGAAGGGAGTAATAAGAAGAAGGGGGTAAGAAGAACAAGGGGGGGAGTAAGAAGAACACAGGGAGGAGGGATGGTAAGAAGAACACAGGGGGGGGGGTGAGAACACACAGAGGGAGGAGTGAGAAGAACACAGGGAGGGTGGAGGGGGGATGAGAAGAGCACAGGGAGGGTGGGTGAGTGTGAGAAGAGACCGCTAGGGTAGGGTGGGGGAGAGGAGAGACCACTAAGGGGCAGGGGAGAGCTCTAAGGGACAGAAGGGACAGCTCTATAGGACAGGGGGCAAGACAGGGAGCTCTTTAACACTACGCGCACACACACACACACACAATGCATCCCTATACATACACAGAAACACACAATGCATCCCTATACATACACAGAAACACACAATGCATCCCTATACATACACAGAAACACACAATGCATCCCTATACATACACAGAAACAGAACAGGCTTCCCTTACACACAGAGAAACACACAATGCATCCATTACACACACACACACAATGCAACCCTTACACACAAAGACAATGCATCATTTGCACACATACACAGAAACATACACTGCAAACCCTTACACACACATGCAAACACACACACTGTTTTTCTTACATACACACAGAAACACAATGCATCTCTTACACTCAATGCACACACATACAGACACACACCTTGCATCCCTTATGCATACAAACACAGATTCACACAATGCATCCCTCACACACAACCAGAAACACATAATACATCCCTTATACACAAATACACACTGTTCCACTACACACAAACACACTGCATCACCTGCACAAACTGGTATCCCTATACACTACATACCATAAGCACACATATTAGATAACACATAACACATCCCCTACACACTCCACTCCCTGTGAGCGAGCTCATGGGTGGGTGGAACATATAAGTGGACTTATGAGTGGGCCTTATGGGCATACTCACCGTCAGGCACTGGAGCCCAGACCTTGAGCTGTGTAAGAGGCCCCCAAAAAATGGAGCTGCTTCCAATTCTCCCAGAACGTTGAATTTTGTGACCACAGTTGCAAACAGCCTCCAGAGGTCCTGTTCTACACCAGACCAGTGGAGCCAAACTGCAGCCCATCATCATCCTCATCCAATTGTAAGTAGGCAATCTAGTATATTATTAGTGACACTAATCTATAATTTACCTCACATTAAAGGGACACTATAGCTTAATGAAGTGGTTCTGGTGTCTATAGCTGGTCCCTGCAGGCTTTTTAATGTAAACACACACTGTGTGCAGCACTGGCGTTAGTTCATATGGCAGATCATATGGGTGGGGCATTGTGATGTCACATGGGGGGGTGGCGCAATGGGCC
This sequence comes from Pelobates fuscus, assembly GCF_036172605.1. NCBI lineage: Eukaryota > Metazoa > Chordata > Amphibia > Anura > Pelobatidae > Pelobates > Pelobates fuscus. Next base: position 101,304,287 of record NC_086323.1, on the reverse strand, counting down.
ACTTGACTGGTTTTGCCCCCCAGGCCTAAGGCTGCCAGCCCTCCCCTGGATTAACCACAGTTCTAGAACTACATTCTGCCTACCCATGTTCCAGAATCTAGATCAAGTATAGTTCTGATAAGATCTGACAAATCAAAAGCCAGAGAATTTTGGTAATATTACTCGGTGAGGAGCTTTTCAAAGTCTAACAAGACCTACGAATAGAACGTCTCTTCATATTTCAGAAAATATGAATTTGGATCCTGAATATGTCTGTCTGGCCCCTCATACACAAACTAAGTTAATACAGTCAATTTTATATATAGAAAAAAATATTGGCCTATGCTGAAATGGGGCCTTTATGGTGCAATTTACTCTGCAGTAGTAGTCAGCTACACATCTGGAAGTGCTGCAGAATATAGACAACATTTGATTTTTTTTTAGTAAAAACTAGGACAGCTGTTTTTTTTTTTTTTTTTTTAAAAAGGGAGAACAGAAAATGCATTAGAAATAAAATAATGCTGGTGAGAACACATTGAATGGACAAATGTATCATTAGTTTGGTTTGCATTTAAATATCATAAAACTTTCACAGACATCATATCTATCCAATTTCCTGGGTTTAATACAGGTCAAATATAAGGAAATCAGTTCCAAAAGGATCTCATTTCACCAATTTGAAGAGAGTTGAGTTTGTCAGGAGAGTATGATAAGAGAGGTCGTCATAGATAACTCCTATGTCACTGCCCAAGGACAGACAGATGCAAGTGCCAAAAGTTCCCATTCAAAGCCACCATGTAAGCAGATTTAATGTGTCTCTGCTCTAGTCAGACATTTAGAGGATATATTTAGATAGAGCTAGTATCATTTAAAGTGCACGCACTTAAATCAATATATTTATATCCTCAAAGCTAGGCAATAGGGGTCTTTAAAAAACAAACAAACACAAAATGGAATGGAGAGCTTTTCTTTCGCTTGTGACTTCTGTCTGTGTGCTAGAGAGGCATAATACACCATCTCATTAATTATTTTTTAATTCGTGTATATTGAAATTTTGGCTACCTTTCCTTCTCCCCTTTCGGATGCACCTTCAGACCGACTGTACTCACTATTTGGCAGTTATCCATTGCTTTTCAAAATAACCTGACAGAAAATGTTGCAGGTATAACAAGCACATGAGTTGGAAAAGTAATGCACGGTTTAAAAATATGGAAGATTGGGTCAGATACCTGACAATCCAACCTAAGGTCCATAAACATGACTGGATGAAAAGGAGAGACGAAAAAGTTGGCAATAATTTGAAAAAAAAATAATGACAATCTTTAAAAAAAAAAAAAAAAAAAAAAACACAGCTTGCTTGTTCTGCCATTTGCAATATGTACGCCAGATGCCTTATGGTGTGCCGGCCATATTGAATAATAAAACTAGTGTTGCAAAACCACAAATATTTTATACTAAAATCAGTTATGTCCTTTGGCAGCCATTTTAAAATTATCAAAAATTTAAAATGCAGTAATTAGGTAAAAAATATATCAAAACTGCTGAACAAACTCTTCAAAATGAGTGCTGAAAATAATATCTATGGTGTGCTCTACCATCTTCATTATGGATGCCATTTACCATGTGGTCTGAGGGTCACATTGGATTATTATTTAAAAAAAACAAGAAACTTTAAATAAGTATATATATTTATTTATATATTTATTTGCTTTACCTGCATATATGCTTGTGTTATATCCAGGCTCTTATTTTTGTGCATGGTCAGCTCCTTAGTAGCTTGAAGCTGTGTTTATATATTGTTTTTACAGCGGATATAGAGGGAGCCATAGTGGTACTTGACACCACCATATATATGGAGAAATAACTCTGAGGGCAGGCAACCTTTTAACCTCTTCCAATAGCCTACTGACAGAGTAGCATTTGTGCATGCGGACTCTTTTCATCTATCCAACATGATTTCAGGCGCAGCCACCCCTACAGCCAATTACTCAGGATTTGGCGCATTGGTTCCCAAGAGGAGAATTTTGAGACACGGGCACGCAACATGATAGAGGATTTCACTTCACTTTGTTACAGCCATGTTGGATCACTGGGGAAGGTCAGACAACTGGACAAGAGTGCCTTACTCATTTCTCTTGGTAAGAGCCAATCTGCTAAACCCATTCCATGTGTCACCACGAACTCTATGAGTGTTTATTAGACAAACACTGGCATATATTACAAAGTGATTCCACAATCAGGGACCTCTCTATGGACAAGCCTAGTATGGAATATAAAAGGTCAGAGAATAATAATAATAAAAATAATGCTTCATTTTTTTCTCGTTTAAGTGTATATTAGTTCCTTTACTGCAGATGACAACTTTGTGTCAACATATGCAGAGCTTCTGGAATGTGGAAAACATCACTGCGTCATTCCTTGCATTTCTGTGTCTCTGGATCACAGTAAGGACGCATTAAATGATCCCTATTCATTATATTTGTTTAATAAAGACATCTATCGTTATAGACCCTCTTTCCGTGGTCAGATTTTGCTGCCCTTTCAAAGATACATGACTACCATTAACATGGCAATCGCGTACAATTTGGGGCTCAGAAGGGTTTGTACTGCACTCGCAATGAGTGAGCGGTGGTAGGTTGAAAGTGTCAGCTGATGTGCTCAGCCATTTACTGGTGCCAAGGCTTCTCAATGATTCTGTTCTCTGCTCAGTACAGTGGTTAAGCAGAGAAAAACAGGACTGTACATGTGCAGTGTGACTGTCCATGGTCTTGTGCTTGGCCTCCTGGGTCACATGGTCTGGTAGCCGTCTTGTCTTTTTATTAAAATCTTCTTCTCCACATCCACAAGAGAAGAGAAATTAATTGGCCAGATTTATTAAAAAGCAGTCACATGGTTCTTCAGCCATATTAGATTTATGTAGCTACGTATTAGAATAATGCAAAACCTATAATGTCCACAGCTGGGTCACCTATCACAGATTTTAAAAGTAAGTTAATATCAAAATACGCCGTGAGCTATATGCCTTCATGGTTTTCCAAATTGCATGCAGTTGTATTTATTTTATTTAACTATGTTATAACTTGTCCTATATTTGATATCTGCACACGTCCTCTGTCCACACTATATCGCTGTAAGCGGCTATATTTGTAGATTGTTTTAATGACAATAACAGAGCAGCTGGAATACTGTAAAAATATGTAATTTTGTTCCATGAAAGGAGTTATTTTTAATTTCTTTACTTTTATATGTTTGTTTCTCCATTCTATTTGTGAGGTTTTCACTGTAGTTCTGTTAACCAGATGTGCTCCGTGATAACAATTTGTCATCTCTTTGGTATTATTTTTTTTTCTCTCTATTCGTTCATAGGAACTGTTGCCTTAGTGGCAGATTCAGCCTGTGAGACTGGAGACATTTATTAGCAGACATAAGAAAGAATCTGTGATAACATCAGCAATCACGTTATCCTAGTTATGAAGTGTTTGCACACACTTTCTCAGTACATTCTATCCTTATGAATCATCTTTCCGACACATGGTCTATTACAGATCAAATCTATTTTACAAAAACTTCCTTTTTGAGTATTATCATCTGACCAGATGAGTGTTTGCATTTTAATGTTTGGCCTTATGGTTTAATTTGCCAATCACAATTAAATGTCTGTGACAAACAAGAGATAAGGTAACAGGTAAATCAAAAACATACACAACATACATAGAGCATATGCACAGTGCACACAAGCCCTTCAAAGCAATGGTTGCTGACATACCATGTAACCTTTACTATAAAACTGAATGCTCACATCTGTGGGATCTCAAGATCTCAACTTTAAAAGACACTGGATGAAATAAGTAAAGTCACGCAAACAAGAGTAGCCAAGAGCACGTGGAGAAAGCATAAGCTAGCTGAGAATGTCCACAAGAAGGTTTCTATGGCCAAGAAGATGTGGACAACCAGAGCAGGTCAACGAAGAAGAAATATCCTAACACCATAACATGGTAGAACAGTGGAAGTGGGCAAACTCAAACCCAATAATTTATTTGTCAGAGGTGCTTTACATAGAATATACTTTGTATGTAAAGATGTCTTATTTTGGGCTTACTATCATCTAAATGGAGGAGCGTGTCTATGGCCTAGTTTGACAAAAACACCCTATATTTCGAAATGCTTCCATGTCTATTTTTTTTTGGAAGTTGTTATATATACTCCAAAGTTTTCCTTACCATTGACCACAGAAAACACCAGCATTGCAGTATAGATATGGATATGCATATCTGGTGGAGCCTGAGACTTTAGCACCTGATCTAGTTGGACACTTGTATGGCAATATTGTCAAGTGGCTATAAATGACTGCTTAGGAGATGCTGGCAGGTCTAAGGTACCAAACTTGTCCTCGTCTCTATGAGTTTAGTTTTTAGGATTTTCAGTCCTGGAAACAAGTCAGTCTTACAAGTATTAGAGCTCACAGGATGAAGCAAGTGTAGCATAATGGTAACATGTGTTGGTTCTTCTTGGCTCCTTTATTAGTAACACATCCATAGTAACCTTAAATACTGAGATCTCTTGAGGAGAAAAACTCTTAAATTCAAAAAATTGGAATCTAAAATTGTTGTTTTTGATTGGTAGTTAATCTATGTTGGTGGTACAGCTCCATCATCTTCCATAGAGGTTTTATGAGCCACAGGAGTCACTAACATGTGAAATGGATATTTGATTAGACAAATTTACAGGAAAGTATAATTATAAAAAAATAACAAAAATGACATAATTAAAGGGACACTATAGTCACCAGAACAACTACAGCTTAATGTCCATGCATCCTATCCATGCAGGTCTTTTAATGTAAACACTGCCTTTTCCTCTATGAGGAGATGCTGATTGGCACAACGTGACATTTTACTGTGCGTGCGCATTAGCCTCCCAAAGCTTTCCTGTGGGAAAGCATTGGATTGACTTAGGTCATCAAGTTTGATGATCTCAGCCAAGCACACCCCCTTAAAGGAACCCTATAGTGCCAGGAAATCAAACTTGTTTTCCTGGCACTACAGGGTCTTTAGGTCCCCCCCACCCTCAGGGTCCCACTCCCGTTGGGCTGAAGGGGTTAAACACTTACCTTTCTCCAGCGCCGGGCTCCCTAGGTGCTGGGGAACTCTCCTCCCTCTGCCGACTTCAGCACCGAATGTGGAAGCGCCTCTAGCAGCTGTCAGTGAGACAGCCACTAGAGGCTGGATTAACCCTCAATGAAAACATAGTCGTTTCTCTGAAACTGCTATGTTTACAGCTGCAGGGTTAACACTAGATGGACCTGGCATCCATACCACTTCATTGAGCTGAAGTGGTCTGGGTGCCTGTAGTGGTCCTTTAAGGGGTAGCTGGGAACCTAAATGGCACTTTTAAAACTATGGGGTCAGGAATACACATTTGAATTCCTGACCTTATAGTGTTCCTTTTACACTTGTCACATAAAATATTCTTATTGACATGATATGAGAATAACATTTAATTTTTCTTATTAAGTATGTGTTTCTATGTAATCGTGAATGATCCATATCAGTTTTAAGTAGAGTTTGCGGATCACCCTGTGTACTATGTATATACGGTAAGTTATGAATCTTGACAAGTTCTGACATTTAAAATTTTATAAGCAGACTCAGAGAAAATGTAACTAGTTTACCACCATACCTTTAGTCTGATCTCAGGTGTACGAGAAACAACTAAAGCTGGCACACAAAATTTTCTGGGCACTTTGCCAGGTTTTCTTAGTAAAACTCAGAGAAAAATTTTGATTTTAGTAACAATTTTGATGAGCCATGCAGCCTGGATTCATACTTGCAACAGAGAAAGACTGTCCATCTGTTAATATGCCAAGAACTCTAACAGACCAGTCTGGTAGCATACAATCTTTTTAGACTGTCCTGATATTGTACGTATCACAGTAAGAGACAGAGATATAGTATGGAGAGTGATAACTTTATACATTGTCTTGCCGTATGTATTGTGTACAGGGCCGGCCTTAGGCATTTGGGCGCCCTGTGCAAAAAATCTTCACAGCGCCCCCCCTTCCTGTCCCCCTCTCCCCCACTCCTTACCCCTTCCCACACACCCTGTCACACACACACACACAGGCAGACAGCCATACACACACACACAAACACACTCAAGCAGTCATACACAGACAGCCACACACAAACACACACACAGACATAGAATGTGACGGCAGATAAGAACCATTCGGCCCATCTAGTCTGCCCAGACAGTCACACATAGGCAGTCACACACAAACACACACACAGGCAGACAGCCACACACACACAGGCAGACAGCTACACACACAAACACACAGGCAGACAGCCAAACACACAGAGGCAAACAGCCACACACACACACACAGTCACACACACACAGACAAACAGTCAAACACACACTGTCAGACAGCCACACACACACAGTCACACACAGACAGACAGACACACACACACACACTGGCAGACAGTCACACACACACACATAGGCAAACAGTCACACACACAGGCAGACAGCCACACACACACAGTCAGACACACACACAGTCAGACACACACACTCACTAACAGACAAACACACTCACAGACACACACTAACAGACACACACACACTAACATACACAGACACACACTAACATACACAGACACACACTAACATACACACACACACTAACAGACACACACTAACAGACACACACACTCACCCACATTAACACATTTTTTTAAATTTATTTAGACACCCCCCCCAGCCTCCTTACCTTTGGGAATTCTGGGGGGGGTCTCTTCCTCCCTGGTGGTCCAGTGGCTGCTGGGCGGCGCTGGCGGGCGGCTGGCGAGGGAGCACTTTCTCTGAGCTGTATGCTCAGCTCCCTCGCGTGCCGCAGAGTGAGGCTGGGAGCCGGAATATGACGTCATCTTCCGGCTCCCAGCCTCACTCTGCGGCGCGCGAGGGAGCTGAGCATACAGCTCAGAGGAAGTGCTCCCTCGCCAGCCACCCGCCAGCGCCGCCCGACCGCCCAGCAGCCCGGCATGTCTGTTAGCCGCAAGGCTAACAAGACATTTGCCTTGGGCATTTGGGGGCGGCTTTTTTGCCGCCCCCTGGAAAATGCCGCCCAAGGCAAATGTCTTGTTAGCATTGCGGCTAACAGACATGCCATGTGAGCTATGCGGCCGCAGGGCGCCCCCTGCACCATGGCGACCTGTGCGGCCGCACAGCTCGCACACCCCTAAGGCCGGCCCTGATTGTGTATCATACGGGGGGGGAATTTACACACAGAAAAAGGCTTGCTGTATTGCATTCCCTATCATTCAGTAGGCCATGCTCTCCTGCCATGTAGTTAAACACTGTTTAAACATCTATTTTAACCCGTTCAGTACCAGAGTCAAGGAAAATATTTCCTGTCTCATTTTGTTCATTCTTCGTCACAGTGAATTTGGTAAATGTATGTAAACATTAACAGATCCATGCAATTCTCATCATCAACCAGGGTCTGTTTAAAATAAAAGTCATAAAGATTTTCTTATTGAAATGTCATATGTATCGTTTTACATCATCTCGTCTCATCTCCGTCTGGGAAAACACGACATTCCCTGCGCAAAGAACCACTGACTTCATAGAAGTAAATACCTCTCCGGTTCGGAAACTGGAAATATTTCTTTTTAAGGAATCTCTCCTGTAACCTTGTCCTAGCCAGTGTTTGCAGGATTATGCTGGAATCTTTCCATTGACGAAAATGATTATGAAATACATCAACTTTTTAAATACTTCTAATAATTTTAGATTAAGGAAAAAATGTTTACTATTGAATAATGGCATCACAACAGTTAAAGGAACATTCCAGGTGCATTAATCACTACAGGCCACTGTAAAGGTTATGGTGTCAGGAATACCCTGGCGCCCTTTTAGAGTAATTTTTCAAAGTGTTTCAGAACACTTCGGGAACTGAACTGGATCCCTCCAGTAGCTTTTGCTGGAGAATGAGGTTAGCTCCACAGAGCTATGCAGGGCCGTGTGTGGTTGTACTCATTGCCTGAGAACACTCCTAGCCAATGAGCACTTTCCAGTGCCAGACTTATTTCTTCTACAGGAACACTACAAGTACCATAACCACTACAGCTTGCTGTAAAGGATATGGTGCCAGGGGTGCCCTGGTAACACCTCCATTGTAAAGGTTCAAACTGTTTTGAATGTTTCTGACTTCTTATCTGGCTTAGCTTCCCACCTGGGATTTTCTCAGCAGGGACTATCGTTAGCTCTACTGTGGGCTAAGCTCATTGGCTGAGAGTGATCAGCTTTCGTTGGCAGGTAGCGGCAGCCAGCAGACACCACATAAGAAGACCAACAGTTCAAAAACCTTTTTTTAATTACTTACAATAATGGTGGTGGTGGGGGGAGGGGGGCAGGGGAGGGGTGGGGGGGTTAGTGTTGCTAGGGTTATGGTGCTTGGAGTGTTCAATATTATTTATATTCTACTGGAATTTTGAGAACTTGCAATATTTGGCCATTTTACACACATTTTAATAAAATAGTGGACAAGTATGTAGAGAGCCTTAACGATGAAAGTTCTAAAACGTGCACTGCTTAACCTGCTGGGATGTGATGACGTAACAGCTCATTGCATGGTATAGTTAGTGTATGATATTAATAATACATGTGGCTCAGCACTGCCAGGCCTTTAGACTGAACAGACTTTAGACTGCAATGCCTTAGACCCCAAGCATTAAATCAATGTATTCCCATTGTGTCTTCCACGCCACATGGCTGAGTTTTATTCAGTCAGTATAGTGAGAGCGCCTGCCACTAGAGGTGTGTTTAGTCTTCTGCAAAACAGCAATGTTTAACCGTGACTGGTTAAACATGCATGCCCACTACACTCAAGCAAATTCATTGAGATAAAGTGGCCTGGGTAGGGTGACTTTAGTGGACCTTTAAACCAAAACTTGTAAAAAGTGATGATTTTTAATGTTATTGTTGTGATTAGCTCTGAGATCAGACAGTAAACTCAGAATGCAGTTCTAAGCAAGCAATGAAGGTGATCACGCTTCTGTTTATGCGCTATTTGGCCTTAGGAACATGATTTTATTTAAGTACATTTAACCATCTTCATGGCCTCAAGGGACCTACTTAAGTGTCTTTATTTGAAATGTATATATATATATATATATATATATATATATATATAAAATGTATTTATATCCACTATGTATACACATTTCTTTATCCATATAAATGCTCAAGAAGACCTTGAATAAAAAAACTCATTCAGAACACATCTTTCTAAGTAAACCACTAAACCAACTTACCCAAATGAGCTAAATTAATGTCGCTATTTCTTCCAAGAAAGACCTGTCTCTCTTTCGAAGAATGAGCATACACACGGCTCAGTGTATTTATTGTGACCTGGTTTGGAGAAATTACATTTTAAGTCTGAGATCCATGGAAAGCTACATTGAATTTTGCATCATACCAGTAATTTGACTCCCACACTCTCCAGTGAATACATTTGGCAATACATTAGTTAACCCTTCTTGTGCCAGGTTGGGAGAATCACAATGTCCACATACTCAAAATAACGATTAGTCCGTAGAAAACACACTTTAAAGAAAATTGGTTCTCTATGCATACTAAATGATGAGTGGAGACTTGTCATCCAGCCTAAAGAAGGGACAAATACAAAAAAAACAAGTCCTGCACTCAAACTCCCATTACTCCTGGGCGGCAGCAACGACCATAGTACACACCAGCCCAAATACATACAGTGAAGCATGATTGGAAATCTTTACTTGGTAATCAAATCCTATAGTTACGGTATTTGTTATTTTTATTACTTTTAAGTGGAAGGCCATTTTATGTGTCTCCAGTTAGACTATTGGGAGGAATGATATCCAGCAGTGAAACAGTTTAAAGAATCTTTATGATAGTCACATTCTACTGTTGATATAGCAGCAACAATTTAAAACATTTAACACTGTGGTTCTAGTATCAAGGCTCTTTTCCTAAATGTTTAAACTCTGGGATGCTTAGTAATAAAGCTGCTTGGGGGAATATTGCTTGTGGCAAATTAAAGAAGGCTAACATGTAAAATAAGAATCCTGATTTTCATATCGACTTCAATGATGAAGTTCTTCTGCTTATGTAGTGGGAGAAAAACAACAGAGAGCAAAGAAAAAAATCTTTTGCTAACCCACTGATATACCCCAAATCGGAAACAAGTCTCATTGCCCCTTTCCCCATAATTCCTGGTTTATTAAATAAACCCTAATATTATTTTTTTTATAAAAATTATATTTCGAAATAACAGTTCTGTAAATTCTCTAGACCAGGGGTGCCCAAAAGGTAGACCCCTAGACGTTTTAAAACTACAACTTCCATGATGCTTTGCCATTCTAAAGGCAAGCAAAGACAAACAAAGCATCATGGGAGTTGTATGTCTTGCTATTAAAACGTTCATGGCAATTGTTAGGGGACAAAATGTAACTGGTACCTGCAAACAGAAATATCATGTTTCTATCGTACAGTCACTCACAACACTGAATATATGGCAACACGTTCTTGCTACAAAAACAAAGACATAGGAAGGGAGAGGAATAGCTGCGGGCCAACTAAAAGCAATAAAGCATATATTATTCAGTGCTACAATGACATGGTTACATTGTGGGATCAACAATTATTCAGCCTGTATTAAATGTAAGCGATCCAGAGAAATACCAGAAAACAGGAACTTGACATCATAAAATTGCAAGGAAACGTACAGTTTACTGGCATTTATGAAACAGAAGAAATTTGTTCCATGGCTGGAAATACGAATTTCACATTAGACTGGTTTGGACAGACAGACGCAGTGAGAAGGTGGCGCCTGTCTTAAAAAAAATAAATAAAAAAAAAGTAAATACGTAAATGCAAAAGGCAGTCTGAGAGGCGGGCCAGGTAATATTTAGAGGGGTTTGGGTGGAGTGTGAAAGTGTGAAGTATGGATGGAGGACAAGAATCAGAGTAAGGTACATTTATTCCTCTTCAGGATTCTGAAGAATAGTTAAGCATTTATTGTTTAATTGAGGAATCAATTTATTTTAAACCAGACTGCAAAGACCATCTAAATTGGAATTCTTAGTGCCTCTTAAACAATAAACAGACTGTCCCATTATCGTGGTCCATTGGAATAGTACGGCATTGATCCATTTCCCCTTTGCCTGCTTTAGGTTATTGACATTGTCTCAAAGTGTGTGGGCATCCCATATGCAGCTGCCATATTGTCAAATACATCCTACCTTGCACTGATAATGCTCAAGCTCATCCCAAAATGATGTAAGCTTACACATCATGTAATCAATGATGAATGGGTAAGCCTAGATGCATTGACATTTCCCAGTAGACAGTGTGTGCCCAAGGTCCATGGTTAAAAATGGACCCCACAGGTATAGTGAGCTGACTGGGACAAAGACTAAAAGCCAGCAGGCAAGTATATACTGTATGCAGTGGGAAAAGGTTAAGAGAAATTGCACAGATTTTCATCAGCTTCCCTGATCAAGGGTATTCCACTCATGGCCAAAATTGGAAAATGCGTATTATTAAAAATATTGCTGAAGCCCACCATTAAATGAGGGCAGACCCAAAAATTTTTCAAATGGAGAGATAACAAATCGACTGGGGTAAGAGATGGCTTAGAAAAGTTCCTCTTCTTCATCATTTTAAAAGTATTCTACTACATTCCAATTCTAAACAGCCTTGCCTGGGGGTCTCCAATGTCAATAATGTCCACCTAGAGTGATGTGGGAAAATATTTTGTTTTAAATTTGTTACTATATTATGAGGTTATTCTAAGCACCTAATATTCAATTGGGATCTCAAGATAATGTGTTTTTTGTTGTTGTTTTTTTAAATTCCTATTAATTGTTTAAATGTTGGACCCTTTAGTTAAAAGATTAAACACTGTCTCTGTTTCTTTACAGAGTCTGTAGCATGCAAATAGAATATATCCATGCTATGGTTTAATGCAAATCTCCAGGTCTTTTGTGACTCAATGAAAAAAATCAAGGTAGTTTGGGGCTGTTAATTCCCTTTTTGCATAAAAATGGAAGCTCAAGTCCGACGACAGCGATCACAGGGGAGGCCTACGTACCCAGGCTCCCACATAAAACGAGCCCCTAATACACTGTGCGACCTGACAGGATAGCAAGGGAACGCCGACACATAGACGGCACTCGACCACAGTAGAAGAGACACAACGACCACACTAAAGTTCCTACGAATTCAAATGGCAAAGAAAATGGAGCTCACTCCACAAACACTGACACCTTATCACGGGCTAATTAACTTGGACCAAGAAAGGTTGCCTTGAATATTGTTCACCCTGTTTATAAAATGTTACATAACTAATATTATCAGACACGAATACCACCAGTCACCGGAGACCTGCGAGTCCTCCTATATCGAGGGCCTGCGAGCCCAACCGGATATCATTTGTCATACTACGCTGTGGAGACCTGCGTGTCTCATTGAGCATTGATACCTGCAAAACGGATAAATAAAAATCATATTCACAGAAAAAATGGAAGCTCCATCATGTATTCCTTTTTTTCCTCAAACTATTCTTTCTTTAGTTTCCACAAGATTCCATGTTCCAGTGGGTTTGTTCCTTACATCTTGAGTTGTTCTGGCGATGGTAATGTTTGTGTCAAGACCAGTTATAAACAAAAGAATTAGACCATCAATCAAGCCAACTGAGGACAACAGAACAACTTAAAAGGACACCCCAGCTACATTTTGGTTATCCAGACAACATATGTTTGACCTCATATTCAAGCTGTATTTTTGTTCACATTCTACTTAAAAATAAATACATTGAAATGTGTTGCTTTCTGCAGCACAATTCCACTGCTTAGCCATGCCTCTTCTTCTCACAAAGTAGCTTCATGATTTGAAGTAATCAGTGCATGATCCCAAACACTTCTTTCATACCTTTAACCCCTTAAGGACACATGACATGTGTGACATGTCATGATTCCCTTTTATTCCAGAAGTTTGGTCCTTAAGGGGTTAACTCTATTCTTCACCCCTCTGCAACCAACCTCACAGCTAGTGATTTTGCAATTTGCATGTAACTTTATTGACATGATCTTAAGAATGCAATCGACCGGTCACTTCCTTCCAGCTTACTCAGCCTGGGAGGGAGGAGAGACAGCATGGAGGTCGTGAAGAGGGAAAGCCAGCCAACTCTCATCAACCCCAGCCACCCTCCTGCACTGAAAGGTAAGAAACAGGAGGGTGGCTGAAAAATGTGTATGTGTGTGTGTATCTGTATGTATGTCAGTATGAGTTTTTGTCAGTATGCATACATAACCCTAACCATCACAACCACTTACACATCTAGGGTTAGGGATAGAGTAAGGGGTAGGGTTAGATTCCTGTTATCATTCATGTAATTTTCCCTCCCTCTCTTGATTTGCCACCTTTCAGAAATCCGAAGCACTTCGGCACTTCCGAAATTCGGCACTTCGGCAATTCCAAAATGTGGTACTTCGTCAATTCGCCAATTCAGCACTTCGGTTCGGCACTTCAGCACTTCGAAAATTCGTCAATTCGGACATTTGGAAGTCCGAATTGCTGAAATTCATCCGAATTTACAATCAGAATGAAACAAGTTGCACATGTCTAGTGAGGGGTGCTGTGTACATGTGAGAGGTGCTGTGTGTGTGTGTGCGGGGTGCAGTGTGTGTGTAAGAGGGGTGCAGTGTGTGTGTGAGGGGTGCAGTGTGTGTGTGAGGGGTTCAGTGTGTGTGAGAAGGGTGCAGTGTGTGTGAGAGGGCTGCAGTGTATGTGTTAAAGGGGTGCAGTGTGTGTGAGAGGGGTACAGTGTGTGTGAGAGGGGTGCAGTATATGTGAGTGAAGTGCAGTGTGTGAGAGGGGTGCAGTGTATGTAAGAGGAGTGCAGTGTGTGTACGAAGGGTGCAGTGTGTGTGTTAGAAGAGTGCTTTTTGTGAGAGGGGTGCTGTGTATGCAAGGGGTACTATGTGTGAGGGGTTCTGTGTGTGAATATATTTGAGTAAAATAAATAATGCAAATATTAAATATATATTATTTTTTCAATAAAAAAAAGTGTTGTAATCCATCCACCCTCCTCACCTTTGTCCAGGGAGGGGATATGTTGGACACCCAGATCAGGGCTATCAGGGGATGTAACCTTTGTGGGGCTTTTGTATGTTGTAAAGGTATTTTGGAATTTTATAAAAATGTGCGTTTTTCTGCCTGGAGATAATTGAGTTAGTACAGTCCATGACTCAATTATCTCCCAGGTACATATGTATGGGAGTGTCCTGGATCTGAGAGACAATGTGGTTGTGTAATTGTTTATACTGTGGTTTACTCTCAGGTCCAGGGGGGAATGCCCCTTGCATGGGGACGTGCATATAAGGCCAGTTGTGGCTCCCATTAAATGAGTTTCTGCTTACCCTCAACATAGAGTCTCATCTCATGTGTGGGGGAAACGGCTGTATCTACCCTGGGGATTGCTACATCACTATACTCCTCTGGGTTATAATCACTTGCTCTTGTAAGAGCAGCCTGCTACCCTCTCTGGAGTAGGAGAGGTCTGCCCACTGGAAGCTGGGTCCTGGTCTTGGGTCCAGGGTGGGTGGAGGACGGCGAGTACAGCCAAGCTGTAATTTTTGAAGGGGGGATGCTGATGGTGTCTGGTGGATTGCTGGGAGTACTAGTTGAGCACTAGGAGAGGTGATTGGCGGAGGCACCCGGTCTGGGTGCCAGGCGGTCCGCCACACATGTGAACCCCACAGACTTGAAATCATAGTAGAGTTCTATATTCCAATGGCAAGTCTTGATAGAAGTGAGACAACCGTGCTCCAGTTGTTTACAAGCCAACCAGTCACTACTGATATTTTGACGCGTTGGAAAGCCTTTATAAAGGCTATTCCATCTTTGAAACTCCATTATTTTCAAAACCCTTGAGGGGCTCACATGGATCTATTTTTTGTTGTTGCGTTTTTAATTGGGTGGGGGCTGGGTCACCCCAGTTTAATAAGTAGCCTCCACCTGCTGACCAGGTGGAGACAGTAGGACGGACAGTGATCTTTCTATCCCTGATTATTATAATTTAAGGCCTCACATACTGCCCAAGGGAGCATTTTGGCAGACCTTTCAGCGGCAAATAATGTGGATTTTTAAAATCCCCTTGTGATATATTGGAAGGGTAAAATACGTATATAACGTGTTTGGGCAGCTGATTAGGGAATGAGTTGCAACCAACTTTCAATGGATGTTAGATCCCAAACTAAAGGCTCAAGGTTTGTTAATAAATAAACCCTTCGAATGAAGCAAAACAATAGCACAGCCTTCTCTGTATATTCCGTAGAAGGAGAAGTGCTACTGAGTGATGACTTGATTTATTTGGCTCCATTAAACAAAGTTGCCATCCAGTTCTTGGCTTTAAGTTTCGTCTCCTGAAAGCCTACGTTTAAATCCTACTTATGAAAAACGATGGAAAAACTGAATTGTATCGCATGCAATTTTAAATTAAATTACATATCTTATTATAATATCCTAGGTCAGTGAAAACCATTTGAAATAAATTAAAATGGTTTATAATTAAGGACTAGTGATGTCGCGAACATACAATTTTTTGCGAATGGCGAACGCGAATTTCCGCAAACGTTCGCGAACGGGCAAACCGGGCAAACCGCCATAGACTTCAATGGGCAGGCGAATTTTAAAACCCACAGGGACTATTTCTGGCCACAATAGTGATGGAAAAGTTGTTTCAAGGGGACTAACACCTGGACTGGGGCATGCCGGAGGGGGATCCATGGCAAAACTCCCATGGAAAATTACATAGTTGATGCAGAGTCTGGTTTTAATCCATAAAGGGCATAAATCACCTAACATTCCTAAATTGTTTGGAATAACGTGCTTTAAAACATCAGGTATGATGTTGTATCGATCAGGTAGTGTAAGGGTTACGCCCGCTTCACAGTGACAGACCAAACTCCCCGTTTAACGCACCGCAAACAACCGCAAACAGTCCATTTGCACAACCGCAAACTCCCCATTTGCACAAGGTTGGATACCAAGCTAGCCATGTCCCGTTCTTTGTCCTCACTGATGTCATTGAAGGTCTCTTCCTCCACCCAGCCACGTACAACACCAAGGGTCCCCGAAAGGTGACAACAAGCCCCTTGGGACGCCTGCTGTGTTTGATCTTCCACCTCCTTAAAGCCACCTTCCTCCTCTGACTCCTCTTCTTCAGACTCCTCTCTCTGCGTTGCCTCTCTCTGCGTTATTATAAGGTGTGTTAAGTAGTATTATTCCTATCAGTTGGTGCTCCTACTTCAAATTTGGGGCACTGCGCGTGTAATCTAATGTGTCACCAGATAGGAGTGGTGTGTTAAGTAGTCCCCCTCATCAGGCCTTTTTTAGTCGAATGTATTGCCCACTGTCAGTCCCTTTGGGATCCATCCCTCATTCATCTTAATAAAGGTGAGGTAATTTTGACTTTTTAGACCTAGGCGACTTCTCTTCTCAGTGACAATACCTCCTGCTGCACTGAAGGTCCTTTCTGACAGGACACTTGAAGCGGGGCAGGCCAGAAGTTCTATCGCAAATTGGGATAGCTCAGGCCACAGGTCAAGCCTGCACACCCAGTAGTCAAGGGGTTCATTGCTCCTCAGAGTGTCGATATCTGCAGTTAAGGCGAGGTAGTCTGCTACCTGTCGGTCGAGTCGTTCTCTGAGGGTGGACCCCGAAGGGCTGTGGCGATGCGTAGGACTTAAAAAGCTCTGCATGTCCTCCATCAACAACACGTCTGTAAAGCGTCCTGTCCTTGCCGGCGTGGTCGTGGGAGGAGGAGGATTACTTTCACCTCTTCCCCTGTTAGATTCCCGTTGTGCTGTGACATCACCCTTATACGCTGTGTAAAGCATACTTTTTAATTTATTTTGGAACTGCTGCATCCTTTCCGACTTGCGGTAATTTGGTAACATTTCAGGCACTTTCTGCTTATACCGGGGGTCTAGTAGCGTGGACACCCAGTACAGGTCTTTCTCCTTCAGCTTTTTTTATACGAGGGTCCCTCAACAGGCACGACAGCATGAAAGACCCCATTTGCACAAGGTTGGATGCCAAGCTACTCATGTCCCGTTCCTCGTCCTCAGTGATCTCACTGAAGGTATGTTCTTCCCCCCAGCCACGTACAACACCACGGGTACCAGATAGGTGACAACGAGCACCAGGGCCGCCACAAAGCACAAGGTCTGGGCCCCCCAACCCCCCCTCCCCCCACCCCCTCCCTGTGACCGGCCTCCCCCCGCAATGAATGCAGTGTGTGTTAGTGTAATAATTGCAGTGTGTGTGTCAGTGTAATAATTGCAGTGTGTGTGTCAGTGTAATGAATGCAGTGTGTGTGTCAGTGTAGTGAATGCAGTGTGTGTTTTTGTCAGTGTAGTGGAGGCAGTGTGTGTTTTTGTCAGTGTAGTGAACGCAGTGTGTGTTTTTGTCAGTGTAGTGGATGCAGTGTGTGTGTGTCAGTGTAGTGAATGCAGAGTGTGTCAGTGTAATGAATGCAGTGTGTGTGTTAGTGTAATGAATGCAGTGTGTGTGTTAGTGCAGTGGATGCAGTGTGTGTGTTAGTGCAGTGGATGCAGTGTGTGTTAGTGTTGTGGATGCAGTGTGTGTGTTAGTGTTGTGGATGCAGTGTGTGTGTTAGTGTTGTGGATGCAGTGTGTGTGTTAGTGTTGTGGATGCAGTGTGTGTGTTAGTGTTGTGGATGCAGTGTGTGTGTTAGTGCAGTGGGTGCAGTGTGTGTGTGTTAGTGTTGTGGATGCAGTGTGTGTGTTAGTGCAGTGGATGCAGTGTGTGTGTGTTAGTGCAGTGGATGCAGTGTGTGTGCTAGTGTTGTGGATGCAGTGTATGTGTTAGTGTTGTGGATGCAGTGTATGTGTTAGTGTTGTGGATGCAGTGTGTGTTAGTGTTGAGGATGCAGTGTATGTGTTAGTGCAGTGGATGCAGTGTATGTGTTAGTGCAGTGGATGCAGTGTGTGTGTTAGTGCAGTGGATGCAGTGTGTGTGTTAGTGTTGTGGATGCAGTGTGTGTGTTAGTGTTGTGGATGCAGTGTGTGTGTTAGTGTTGTGGATGCAGTGTGTGTGTTAGTGCATTGGATGCAGTGTGTGTGTTAGTGTTGTGGATGCAGTGTGTGTGTTAGTGTTGTGGATGCAGTGTGTGTGTTAGTGTAGTGGATGCAGTGTGTGTGTTAGTGTTGTGGATGCAGTGTATGTGTTAGTGTTGTGGATGCAGTGTGTGTGTTAGTGTTGTGGATGCAGTGTGTGTGTTAGTGTAGTGGATGCAGTGTGTGTGTTAGTGTAGTGGATGCAGTGTGTGTGTTAGTGTTGTGGATGCAGTGTGTGTGTTAGTGTAGTGGATGCAGTGTGTGTGTTAGTGCAGTGGATGCAGTGTGTGTGTGTTAGTGTTGTGGATGCAGTGTGTGTGTTAGTGTAGTGGATGCAGTGTGTGTGTTAGTGTAGTGGATGCAGTGTGTGTGTTAGTGCAGTGGATGCAGTGTGTGTGTTAGTGTTGTGGATGCATGCAAATGTAATTAAAGTTATTCCCCCCTCCCTGTTTCTTACCTGGTTCAGGGAGGGGGGAAGATTATTTGATCCCTGGTGGTCCGGTCCAGTGCCATTGTGGGGCCCCCCGCAGAGAGGGCCCAGCGAGCTGCAGCTTTACTTTACAGCATTTCCTCGCTCTAACTCCCGCGAGCCGTGGTGTGCGCGGTAACCCATGGCAACGCACTAACGGCCGCACGTCTCGCAGGAGTTAGAGCGAGGAAATGCTGGAAAGTAAAGCTGCAGCTCGCTGGGCCCTCTCTGCGGATACATGGAGCCGGGGGGCCCGCGGCTGCTCCTATATATAGCGATCATCGCTATATATAGGTGCAGAGAGTAATTGTGGGGCCCTGGACCGCCAAAGCAGTCCGGGCCCCCCAGGACCGCCGGGCCCGTGACAACCGTTATGGTTGTCACCCCCTGATGGCGGCCCTGACGAGCACCCTGGGATGCCTGTTGTGGTTGGTCTTCCTCCTCCTCCTCAAAGCCACATTCCTCCTCTGACTCCTCTTCCTCACAATCCTCTTCCAGCGTTGCCGCAGGTCCAGCAAGCGATGCTGATAAGGCTGTTTCTGGTGGTGATGGTGACCACAACTCTTCCTCTTCACGCTCATCTACGGCCTGATCCAGCACTCTTCGCAGGGCATGCACCAGGAAGAAAACAAATGGTATGATGTCGCTGATGGTTCCTTCGGTGCGACTGACTAGGTTTGTCACCTCCTCAAAAGGACGCATGAGCCTACAGGCATTGTGCATGAGCGTCTAGTAACGTGGCAAAAAAATTCCCAGCTCCGCAGAGGCTGTCCTAGCACCCTGGTCATACAAATATAACGCCTTTTTCTTGTTGAAGCAGGCGGTCGAACATTAGGAGTGTTGAATTCCAACGTGTCGGGCTGTCGCAAATCAAGCGCCTCACTGGCATGTTGTTTCGCCGCTGGATATCTGAAAAGTGCGCATTGGCCGTGTAGGAACGCCTGAAATGGCCACACACCTTCCTGGCCTGCTTCAGGACGTCCTGTAAGCCTGGGTACTTAAGCACAAAGCGTTGTACGATCAGATTACACACATGTGCCATGCACAGCACATGTGTCAACTTGCCCAAATTCAATGCCGCCAACATATTTCTTCCGTTGTCACAAACCACTTTGCTGATCTCCAGTTGGTGCGGAGTCAGCCACTGATCCACCTGTGCATTCAGGGCGGACAGGAGTGCTGGTCCGGTGTGACTCTCTGCTTTCAGGCAAGTCAACCCCAAGACAGCGTGACACTGCCGTATCCGGGATGTGGAATAGTACCTGGGGAGTTGGGGTGTGCCGTTGATGTGGAACAAGACGTAGCAGCAGAAGAGGACCCAGCCGAGGAGGTTATGGAAGAGGATGGAGTAGGAGGAGTAGAGGAGGTGGCAACAGGCCTGCCTGCAAGTCGTGGCGGTGTCACCAACTCCTCTGCAGAGCCACGCATTCCATGCTTGGCAGCCGTCAGCAGGTTTACCCAATGCGCAGTGTAGGTGATATACCTGCCCTGACCATGCTTTGCAGACCAGGTATCAGTGGTCAGATGGACCCTTCCCCAACACTGTGTGCCAGACATGCCATTACTTCCTTTTGCACAATCGAGTACAGGTTCGGGATTGCCTTTTGTGCAAAGAAATTTTGTCCGGGTACCTTCCACTACGGTGTCCCAATAGCTACAAATTTTTTGAACGCCTCAGACTCCACCAGCTTGTATGGTAAAAGCTGGCGGGCTAAGAGTTCAGTCAAGCCAGCTGTCAGACGCCGGGCAAGGGGGTGACTTTGTGACATTGGCTTCTTACGCTCAAACATGTCCTTGACAGACACCTGACTGTGGGCAGATGAGCAGGAACTGCTCAAGTTGAGAGACGGAGTGGCGGATGGTTGAGAGGGGGCAAGGAGGACAGCAGTGGTTGGCGTGGCTGAATATGCTGGACGAGGAGGAGGATGGCGGCTTTGAGTTTGTGTGCTGCTTGTACTCATGTGTTGATCCCATAGGCGTTTGTGATGTGCGATCATGTGCCTTCGCAAAGCAGTTGTACCTAGGTGGGTGTTGGACTTCCCACGACTCAGTTTCTTTTGGCACATGTTGCAAATGGCATCGCTGTTGTCAGAGGCAGACACACAAAAAAATGCCACACTGCTGAGCTCTGCAATGACGGCATTCTGGTGGTGGCAACAGCATGCGTTGATTGGCGTGCTGTCTGGCTGACCCCGGGTGTCGATGCATGCTGTCTGACCAGGGCCTGTGCAAGGATTTTTGCCGCCCTGTGCAAAATTAAAGTTTGCTGCCCCCCCCCCCTCGTGACATCACAATGCCCCACCCATATGACCTGCCATGTTAACTAACGCTAGTGCTGCAGTGCCGCCGTGTTTACATTAAAAGGCCTGCAGGGACAGGCTATAGACACCAGAACCACTACATTAAGCTGCAGTGGTTCTGGGGACTATAGTGTTTCTTTAATGTGAGGTAAATTAGAGATTAGTGCCACAAATAATATACTAGATTGCCTACTTACAACCAGATGAGGATGATGATGGGCTCTAGCTGCAGTCTGGCTCCACTGGTCTGGTGTAGAACAGGATCTATGGAGGCTGTTTGTAACTGTGGTCACAAACATCAATGTTCTGGGAGAACGGGAAGCAGCTCCATTTTTTGGGGGCCCTTTACACAGCTCAAGGTCTGGGTCCCAGGGTCCACCAATTAGTTTGTTCACAGGGGGTGGAGTGTGTAGGGGATGTCCTGATTTGTATGTAAGGAATGCATTGTGTGAATTTGTGTTTGTATGTGTAAGGGCTGCAAGGTGTGTTTCTGTGTATGTAAGGGATGAAGTGTGTGAGTCTGTAAGGGGTGCTTTGAGTGTGTGTAAGGGGTGCTTTGTGTGTAAGGGTTGCTTTGCGTGTGTGTGTGTGTAATGCATTATGTGTTTTTCTGTGTGCAAGGGGTGCATTGGTTGTGATTGTGTGTGTGTGTGATGATTGTCAATCTCTCCCCCCTCCCTTGTCACTCTCTTCTCCCCCCTCCCTTGTTACTCTCATTCCCCCTCCCTCCCCTGTCACTCCCCCCTCCCTGTCAATTTCTCTCTCCCCGTCAATCCCCCTTCCTGTCAGTTTCTTTCTCTCCCCCCTCCCTCCCTGTTTCTTTCTCTCCCCCCTCCCTCCCTGTTTCTTCCCCCCCCCTCCCTCCCTGTTTCTTTCTCCCCCCCTCCCTCCCTGTTTCTCCCCCCCTGTTTCTTTCTCTCCCCCCTCCCTCCATGTTTCTTTCTCTCCCCCCCTCCCTCCCTGTTTCTTTCTCCCCCCCTCCCTCCCTGTTTCTTTCTCCCCCCCTCCCTCCCTGTTTCTTTCTCCCCCCCTCCCTCCCTGTTTCTTTCTCCCCCCCTCCCTCCCTGTTTCTTTCTCCCCCCTCCCTCCCTGTTTCTCCCCCCTCCCTGTTTCTTTCTCTCCCCCCCTCCCTCCATGTTTCTTTCTCTCCCCCCCCCTCCCTGTTTCTTTCTCTCCCCCCCTCCCTCCCTGTTTCTTTCTCTCCCCCCCTCCCTGTTTCTTTCTCTCCCCCCTCCCTCCCTGTTTCTTTCTCCCCCCCTCCCTCCCTGTTTCTTTCTCTCCCCCCCATTTCTTTCTCTCTCCCTCCCTCCCTGTTTCTTTCTCCCCCCCCCTCCCTCCCTGTTTCTTTCTCTCCCCCCCCTCCCCTACCTATGATGTTGCGTGGCCGAGCGCGGTATGGTCCGCGGGTACAGGGAGCTTTTGTTTCCTGTACCCGGCCGGACTAAAAGGAAGTGAACACTCAGTGTTCACTTCCTGTTAGTCCGGCCGGGTACAGGAGACAGATGCTCCCTGTACCCGCGGACCATACCACGCTCGGCCACGCTACATTGAGGGAGTGACAGGAGGGAGCGCTGAGCGCTTCCCTCCTGTTAGCCCCTCTCCTCTGGATGCGTCCGGGCGGTGCGCCCTCATGGACGCACCAGCCCGGGCAGAGCTGCAGCCGCCTGAGGCTCTTTACAGAGCGCTCGGGCGGCTGCAGCATTAGGGGGACCGGCGCTCCTGGCGGCGCCCCTTCCCAGGGGGCGCCTTAGACGGCTGCCTAGTTCGCCTAACAGGTAGCGCCGGCCCTGTGTCTGACTGTGCCACTAGCTCCTTGCGACGACCTCCCCCTGCTTCCAACTCGTCTCCTCCTCCTCCTCCTCCTCTCTGTCTCCCCATCTGAACTTTCCCCCTGTTCTTCTTCTCTTCTAGCGGGCACCCACGTGACATCCACGGACGCATTGTCATCATCAACCGCTTCACTTGTATCTGACAACTCAGCAAAGGAAGCAGCAGCGGGTACAACATCATCATCATCACACCGTACGTCCATGTGTGTAATGCTGCCTGACTGAGACATATCCCTGTTATCTACATCCTCTGGCAATAATGCTTTCGCATCACTCATTTCTACCAACTGATGTGTAAATAACTCCTCTGACATACCAAGTGAAGCAGCTGTGGTGCTAGTGTTGGTGGTGGCGGCAGGCGGGCGAGTGGTAACTTGAGAGGTGCCCGAAGCTAAGCTGGAGGAGGATGATGCGTCAAGGTTCCGAGCGGAAGCTGTAGAAGATTGGGTGTCCTGTGTTAGCCAGTCAACTATGTCCTCAGAACTTTTCGAGTTCAGGGTACATGGCCTCTGAAAACTGGGCATTATTCTAGGGCCAAAGGGAATCGCAGCACCATGACCATGACGGCCCCTGCGGGGTGGCCTGCCTTTGCCTGTAATTTTTTTTTCGATTAGTGGTACTATGCGTGCAAGCTACTGTGACAACAGCTATGAGTGGCACTGTGCACTGGCAGAAGTTGGCAGAGTAGACGCTGTAGGCCTGACACACACGCTTGCAGACAACTAACTGCTATTCAATCTGTTACAGTCAAAATTGTATCTTTTTTTTAAATGTACACTACTGTTACACCAGATATGAGTTGCACTGGTCTCACACTGTGCCCTGGCAGGCCCCGAAACGCACACGCGTGAAGGAAACTGACTGCTATTATTTCACAGTCAAAAAAGTCGTTTTTTTTTTAAATGCAAGCTATTGTGACACCAGTGAGTGAGGGCACTGGGCAGGCCCTGAAACGCACAGGTGTGAAGGAAACTCACTGCTATTATTTCACAGTCAAAAAAGTTTTGTTTTTTTTAAATGGATGGATGCTGTCCAGGAGGTGGGAGGGTCTGGGAGGGAGGGTCTGCTGCTGATTGGCTGGAATGTGTCTGCTGACTGTGAGGTACAGGGTCAAAGTTTCCTCAATGATGACGAATAGGGGGCGGACCGAACATTGCAAATGTTCGCCAACCGTGGCGAACGTGAACAAGCGATGTTCGCCAGGAACTATTCGCCAGCGAACAGTTCGGAACATCACTATTGTCGATGTAATAAAAAATAAATATGGAATTGTATGTAAAATTAAAATGTAGTTTGAACATAGATATGATCATGTGAAATGCTTTTCAAATATTCACCTATGATGGGAACAGTAACTACTGATATACTTACTACCTGTTTATAATTTTAAAATCAGACCACAAAAGAGTTAAATATCAAAATACTCTAAGCGAACTGTTCGGGACATCACTATTAAGGACATTACATAACATGAAATGATTGAGACACAACAATGCAGTGCTTATTTGTGATCATGGTAACTAATTCCTCACTATTTACCAAGCGTTATTGCCCTTAGGCTTGTGGGTGACTTCACTGAGCTCAAATGTGGTTAAAATTAAACAGTTGAAGGAAAATAGGTAGGCAAATAGGAAAGCTTGTGTCAGTAAATGGTCACTCCCTGGTCCATTAAGTGGGCTCAGTTTTATACTGTTTATAGGGCACTATCTATTCCTATTGCAAGGATAACAGGAAGTTATCTCTAGCTTTGATTGTGGCTGTGATGTTACAAATGAAGGAGCAGGATGATGATGATGATTATAATGTAAGACAGTATTAATTTGGCCGGGGAACAACACGATGGTGGATGGGTTGACTGAATGGTTATAATAAAGTGCAGGCAAGCCTCTGTTTAAAGATTACTCCAAACCTTTATATAGATACAAAGTAAAGAAAAAATCAATACAAAATAACAGGGCACCACAAACACTAATATTTACCAGCTTCGTATGGAATATCTCAAAACAACAAAGAGAAAACGGAAAAAAAGTATATAGCTAGTAAAACCAATACACAATTTATTGAAAACAAAGATAAGATAAAATTGAAACAAATATGTTAAAATATGACACAAAACATATATGTACAATTAACAATAATAAGCTTGAGTTGGCTTGGATACCTTATGGCTAGCAGCTTTCTCACAGCACAAATATCATATTCTATAAAGTACAAGTGCTAAAGTGCAGATAAAATAAAGTAAAGGATAGTATCTGGTGCTTCCAATAACTGCTTAAAAAACAGTTGGCATCCACTTTCCCTTCACAGCACGCAACACAAAAATTAGAAAGTGCATAAAATTATTCAAAAAGTGCTTCAAAGACTGCTCACACCAAATCTCAGGGAACAATGCTTTACGTTGATCAGCTCAACAGGGCTCAACGCGTTTTGTCGATCAGCTCAACAGGGCTCAACGCGTTTCGTCAATCATCCGACTTCCTCAGGAGCTTCTTAAACTGGCCTGGGTCTCTTTCCTTTATCACATAAAACTCAACTGTCTCAACTTAGGAGGGACAGTCCCTATTTTCAGCCCTAATCCCCTTGTACCTATTTTCTTTTCTAAGTCCTTCTTTCCTAGGAGCTCCACATTGTTGGTGTGTCTGAGTGTGTAGCAGAGCTCCACAGCAATAATACTCACATTAATGTGTCTTTAAACTGCACTAAATGTATTTTAAAATCAGTCTGTGTAAATAAGATACATTGTTCTTCTAAATGACATTTTAGTTGCATTAATTGTTATTATTAAGTCAAATAATATATATATATATATATCAAATATCAATATAAATATGAATATCAAATATATATCAATTGACAATTGACATTTTGCCACAAGTGCCGTGAATGTATTACTGGGTATCTATACCAGGGCAAAACAGTGTCCAGTGGGTCTTAGCTGTACATTATACCTCTTGAAGTTCAGTTTAACAAATGAGGAAGAATAAAGTAAATATATCACACTACTTTCCCTGCTCATTTTTTTTTTTAGCTTGCAAAGGGTTAACCCCATTCGGTGCTAGTATAGAGAGAGAACATTCAGAGCATAGAACTCTGGCTATGAAATAGTAAATGGCAGATAGGCACAGAGAGGCTTCTTAATCATATTCATGGTAGAGAAGACTGCAGGTCTCTAAGGTACCAAGCTCTCACTGTGCCTCTCACTTTGCAGTCCCACAGGAGAAAGTGGTAGAGGCCCATTAAGTATTGATGGTGATGTTATACAAACCATATATTATACACTGAACTTGAAGTTTTCACTAAAGAAAAACATGCACTAAAATAACAACCAGGCTTTGCTTGACCCCTTTTTGTGCACTGGGTGAATTGGCTACACACTGAAAGTAATGTGTCCTCACTTTAGTAGGGCCTCACGTTTACACAAGTGAATTCAATTCACAATCTCAACGCAGCTCTATGATTCTCTGCCTTTCAATGCAACGGGGGATTTATGAGGGATTGCCATTAAGCTCCATTATAGCTCCCAACTTTACCACCTCAGGGGCCCACGAAAAACCCACAATATTCACTCCATAGATAGAGATCACCTTGCAATGACATGCGTTGAATGATTGCTCCCTTGGTTTTGTCATTTTGAAGCTTTTTCCAACATTAATAACTTATTTATTTTACTCAAAACACTCACTTACATCTTAAATCAATGAATGCGATAATATTGAAAATGGGAAAAAAATATTTTTGAACAATTTACAGCTCCAATCTGGCTTATCGATAAATAACACCCGACTAGCAGCAAGTTATTAGAATATTCTACAGTGTTTTCAAATCATTGTCATCAAGAGACATAAGATGGAAGAGCCGAGATAGAGTCATATGAGTTACTATGAAGGTCCTGGTGGTCTGGTGGAGGAGGATTGTGGTCTGCACTCGATATCCGTGTACTTTATGAGCTCCCTCGCAGTTCCAAAGTTCAGTCAATGACTTAGAGCACTAGATGTGGCACTGTCATTGAGAAGTGCCAGAGGACTGTAAGTAAGTTTCTAAAGTGTTCTGCACTCAATAAAGGTGCATAAAACAAAGCTCCCTCAAGTAGGTGAAAGGACACATAGCCAAAGAAGGGGATCTGTTGATCTCAACTCAAGATGCCAGCTCAAGGAGGGCCCTTTACAGCCAGAGATCCACCGGGATAACGGGTAATCCAACTCTGGGTGCAAGCACCTTCTGGACCACTCTTTTCTGCATAATTGTTTAAGTTCTGTAACATTGGATGGGGCTATTGGTGTCTTTTCACAGACTTTCCACAGATTTTCAAATCAGATTCAGGTTTGGGGTTTGACTGCTTCATTTGAAAGCATTCAATTTATTTGTTTTAAACCACTTCAGTGCTGTCTTTGCTGTGCATTCAGGGTAATTATCCTCCAGGAAGGTGAACCCCTGTTTCAAGTGTCTTGCAGATTGAAAGAAGTTTTTTTCCCCAGAATTTCCCTATATATGTCTCTGTGGCAGACCACCTTGTACACCGACTGGGTACCTCCGCCAAACACGCTCCCTGGCTATCGCCGGGACACCATCAGCACTTAAGCCCCCAGCTGCCGCCACAGCTTTGCCGGGGCCTTGCCATCGCTTCCCACCGTGGAACAGGGTTCTGGACCCATCTTCTAGTGATTCAAGCTCTCCTGCAGAGAGTATAGCTGTATAGGTGGTACACCCAAACACTAATCGACTGATTGAAGGGTGTAAAGGAACTGGTTTATTATGGCCAAGTTGCCTGCTTATATACACAACCCCCAACAGGGGGTCTCCAGACAATGCAATGCAAGCCCCTCCCAAAAATCTTTGTGCCTGCAAGATAATTGAGCTAAGACTGGTTAGCCAATTATCTCCCAGGAACAGAGAGGCATACATAAAAATATAAAACATAAAAATACCCCAAAACATCATAAAAATATAAAATAACCCCACACATAATACATCCCCAAATAGTCTATAGGTAGACTCCGGTTCCAGTTGGTAACCTGAAGTCTGAAAAAGGAAAGTCACCGGGTTGTACTAATACACAGGGGGTAACCCTAATTAATATAGTAAACACAAAAAAAGAAAAAATATACTAATTCACCGACACACATGCCCGAACGGGTATTGTGCCAGGAAAAAGCAGTACAACCCTGTAAAGTTATGCTAAGTAGTTAAAAAACAATTATTTTCTTAATTATTATAGCTAAAAATACTTAGTCTCCAATCAAGTAGATACTAGAGTAGGGTAGGTATAACTGCCAAAAGCAGAGCTGCAGGTAACTTCACAGGTAACCCAAAACGGAGACCTAAAGAGTAGATATTAACCTGGTGCATGTATTTAGCAAGCAGTAAACTCCATCTATATACACTACACAGTCTAAAAAAACCTGGTTAACACTCTGGCTAAAGCTCCATGCTGACAACTAAATGCTGCCCAGAAGGGATCCCTGTTACCTCAGCATAGCATAATGCTAATGCCTACCAAAACTCCTAGATTTAGTAAAAGATTGAAGTCCAAGTACTACCACCCACAACCCCAGTGCATAGTGAAAGAAATCAAAATAAAATAAAGAAAAAGCATGGAGCTTTAGACAGAGAGATAACCAGGTTATTTTAGACTGTGTAGTGTATATAGATGGAGTTTACTGCTTGCTAAATACATGCAGCAGGTTAATATCTACTCTTTAGGTCTCCGTTTTGGGTTACCTGTGAAGTTACCTGTAGCTCTGCTTTTGGCAGTTATACCTACCCTACTCTAGTATCTACTTGATTGGAGACTAAGTATTTTTAGCTTTAATAATTAATAAAGAATAGTTTTTTAACTACTTAGCATACCTTTACAGGGTTGTACTGCTTTTTCCTGGCACAATACCCGTTCGGGCATGTGTGTCGGTGAATTAGTATATTTTTTCTTTTTTTGTGTTTACATCCCCAAATAGTTCTCCAAATAGATCAAAAGAAAAAAGAAAAATATATCGAGCCTGTGTATAAAACATCTTGAGGTAGAATGCAGAAAAAAATGGGGGATAACCCCTAAACGATGAGTTTCAACAGACAAAAACACTGAAAATAGTTCTCCAAATAGTGCTCAGATCTATGCAGTGTAGGAGAAACGCCACCTTGTTCTGACCGGCCGCACGCATGGTCCTATGCCCAAAACAGTTCCAGGGCATTTGGTGCTTTGGACGGTCAACTTTCGGGAACTCCTGCATCCAAAATATAGGGTGCTCCGGCTGGCTCTTAGGTAGCGTTTGAGTCTCAGGCACCTTCCCTCCAAAAAGCTCTCTCCTGGCGGGTTGCAAAGCCGTTCAAAATCCTGGACCAAGTTGTTCAGGAGTCGCACAGTCAACTCACCTTAGTTCCATGACGATCGCAACTAAGTACCGCTGAGGACAATTCATGGGTTTCTTCGTGCGAACGGCCACCAGGGAGCCAGTGTCAGTTCCATTCAAATGAAGGGAAAGTGCCAAACCAGGGGCACACAGGGAAAGCTGCTTATGGTGGCTGGGAAGGTTTAACTCCCAAACAGGGTCTTTGGATATGCCCCATAGCCCTTGGGCAGGAAGCAAGCTAGCAGGCTCCTCCAGGAGCTTGTGGCATAGGCACATTTGCCACAGTCTCCATCCATATTATCCTCAATCCTAAGCAGTTTCCCAGTCCCAGCCAAAAAAAAACTTTCCCACAACATAATTCTACCTCCACAATGCATAATCATAAAAAAATAGGTTTCACAGAAGAATGGTCAGTTTTGGTTTTGCACCACACATTAGACCAGACAAGTCTTTTTTTTGTATCTGCACAAATGTTTTGGCAAACTCTAAAAATGGTTTTCTATGTATAGCAATGGATTTCCACTAATTTCAGCTATGGACCTTTCTGAATCTATCAGTGTTACCAAATGCTTCTAGGCAGAGTTGCAATTGTGTTCCAGTCTTTGGATTTAAAGAAACACTCAAAGCACCATAACCTCTGTGGCCTACTGTAGTGGTTATGATGCAAAGAGTGCCCTGGAACTCTCCCAGAGTAATCTGACACATTTTTAGGAATGGTTTGACACTTACCATGAGTTCCCCTGTGTGCTAACAGCCACCTTGCATGCTTCTGGTGTCTCCTTATTGGAACGTCCCGTAAGCTCCGCTAAGCTAAGCAGAGCGGCTCTCATTGGCTGAAAGATTAAGCTAAATGCTCTCAGCCAATGAACATAGGCCTGTATTGGCCAGTGCTTAGCTTATCGGCAGTGGTGGAACACCAGATCGCTCATGGACTGACAACTCAAGGCTATCAGGGGCCCAGTTGAACAGCCTTGCTCCCCAGTATCAGACATCTCCCCAGTTAGAAACGCATAATTACGCACATATTATGCACCCACTACAGCCTTTAACCCTAACTGCACCCACCTTAGCCCCTCTGCATCCACCACAGCCCTCATGTCCCCCTACACTCTCTACAAGCCCTATCCCTCCCTGCACCCATTAACCAACACTATGCCCCCCGTGCAGGGCTGGCATAACCTATAGGCTGATAAGGCGGCCGCCTAGGGCACTTCTTAAGGGGGGGCGCTAATAAGAAATGCCCCTCTATGTGGAACACATTCTTTATTGTGTGCCGCAGGTGAAGGCACCGGGAGCTAGGAGGCACTTATATGGCTGCAGACTAGCACCCGGTGCCTTCAACCTCTGGCCACAAAGATCAGAGAGACGCTTCCCCCCCTACACACCTGTCATGCCGGCAGCGCACAGGCGCATTGCATGATCGCTCTGCCCCTTTCCCTGCACTCGGGGTCAAGTGGGTGGGAGTATAACAGGGGCGGAGCTAAAAGAGAGTCAAACAGCCAGGCCTGGCCTGGGACCCACAGTCTGTGTGTGTCTGCTTGGGTTTTTGTATGTGTGTCTGGATCAGTATTTTGTGTGTGTCTGGTCTGCTTGGGTCAGTGTGTGTGTGTGTGTGTGTGTGTCAGTCTGCATGAGTCAGTGTGTGTGTCCAATGTGTGTGTATTGGTCACTGATTGTGATTGTGTGGACCATTGAGTGTGAGTGAGTGTGTGTGTGTGTATATGTATGTAGTATCAGTGATTGTATTTGGGGAAAAAGGACCATTTTAATTTAAAAAAGAAAGAAATCAATACTTTTACAGGAACACTATAGTGTTAGGAATATAAACCTGCATTCCAAATACTATAGTGTCTCTGTCCCTACATAGATTCAAGAGGGTTACTTAATGTGGCGAAACCAACCTCGCCACTATGTTCTGGAGAAGCCTGGTTGCCCACCTGCTGCCCCAGGATTATGGCCCCCATGTAAAAACCTTTATTTCTCCATGCAGAAAGGCTTGTTCGTGCCTTTCTGCCAGGGCGTTCGGTAAATTCAATTTACAGAACAAACAGACAAATGACCGGACCACCTGGGTAAGGAGTGTGCCAGCAGCTTAATTGACGAATGCTGGGTGGCTGTTGTTCGTATAGCCGAACACGTGGCAGCGGGCATTTTAAACTGCCGAACGGCCAGCGGTGTTCAGCTACAAAACTCTGGAACTGAAAACGGACATTTTTCTTCACGAACACTGCCGAAGCCGCCGACCTCCCTTCTCATATCTCATTCGTTCATACGAACGCCGGACCGTTCGGGACATTAAACAGACGGACAGAACTACTCCAGATAGCTATGCCATGGAGCCCATTTGTATAACGAAAGACTATGTGAAAGACTTTGCTCCATGGCGATTGAACTGTATGTATGTGATCTGAGTGCCATTCGGTAAAAATGTGCGCTCAGATCTAAGCTATCTGCGGATATGTTGAATGTATATGTTTTATGCAGTAGTTGTAACATTGTATATTTGTATGTCTTTTTATTTCCATTTGTAAAATGGAGTTTTACCTCTATGCTACGAGATAATTGCATTACTTCCCAATTATCTCCAGGATGGAGAGGAGGGATTACAATGTGTATGTGGGAGTGTTTATTGCTAAACTGTCCTGATTGGTTAATGTCCAAAATGTTTCCCAGTTTTCCATCAGGTCCCCTAGGGGAGTGTCCACCTGGTGGCAGACATGCATAAATACCGGGCAGGTAGCCCAGATTAAACAGATCACCTGCTGATCTCGTTCTTGGGGGGATTATTTGTATGGTTTGACTATTGCCTGTGCGGGAGTGTAAACCTTTCGTATGGTTTTTCCTGTTCGACTGTTTGGAACGTTCGTATGGTTTGGAGCGTTCGTATGGTTCCTCCTGTTCGTCAGATTGGTGTATTTAGTAGCTGCGTTTGTATCGGGAAAGGGAATATCGCCTAAACGGTTTTAACCCCTTTTATGCCTGGGGTGCCGTTACACTTACATTTATCAAACACCGACTCCCTCTGCACTGCTTGCCCCCTTACTTCGCTTAATGTCACTGATGGAGCAACGCTGGTCCAATCTAATGTTCCTTATACAGGAGCATTAGGGTCTTGATGCGTATAAGTGGCAATCGCTACGCACTTTCAATGCTTAATTTAGCTAATCATGGCATTGTAGCAGAGTTGTCTCTAGTGGCTGTCAGTGTGAGAGCTACTAGAGGCTTGTTTAACCCTTCAAGGTAAGGAAATGTTTTATCTTGTGGTTGTAAACCTACAGGACCACTGTGGAGCAAATGGGGCGGCAAAATCTTTTTTGCCTAGGGCGGCAAAAATCCTTGCAATGGCCCTGCCCCCATGCTCACAACACCCCATCTGCCCCCCCCCGTATCTACTACAGCCCCCATGCTCAGCTGCACCTACTACAACCCCTATCCCCCACACAGTACAGCACCTAGCCCCATGCAATTAATGCAGCGACTATCCTACTTAGACACATACACTGCGTGCAGAATTATTAGGCAAATGAGTATTTTGACCACATCATCCTCTTTATGCATGTTGTCTTACTCCAAGCTGTATAGGCTCGAAAGCCTACTACCAATTAAGCATATTAGGTGATGTGCATCTCTGTAATGAGAAGGGGTGTGGTCTAATGACATCAACACCCTATATCAGGTGTGCATAATTATTAGGCAACCTCCTTTCCTTTGGCAAAATGGGTCAAAAGAAGGACTTGACAGGCTCAGAAAAGTAAAAAATAGTGAGATATCTTGCAGAGGGATGCAGCACTCTTAAAATTGCAAAGCTTCTGAAGCGTGATCATCGAACAATCAAGCGTTTCATTCAAAATAGTCAACAGGGTCGCAAGAAGCGTGTGGAGAAACCAAGGCGCAAAATAACTGCCCATGAACTGAGAAAAGTCAAGCGTGCAGCTGCCAAGATGCCACTTGCCACCAGTTTGGCCATTTTTCAGAGCTGCAACATCACTGGAGTGCCCGAAAGCACAAGGTGTGCAATACTCAGAGACATGGCCAAGGTAAGAAAGGCTGAAAGACGACCACCACTGAACAAGACATACAAGCTGAAACGTCAAGACTGGGCCAAGAAATATCTCAAGACTGATTTTTCTAAGGTTTTATGGACTGATGAAATGAGAGTGAGTCTTGATGGGCCAGATGGATGGATTGGTAAAGGGCAGAGAGCTCAAGTCCGACTCAGGCGCCAGCAAGGTGGAGGTGGAGTACTGGTTTGGGCTGGTATCATCAAAGATGAGCTTGTGGGGCCTTTTCGGGTTGAGGATGGAGTCAAGCTCAACTCCCAGTTTCTGGAAGACACCTTCTTCAAGCAGTGGTACAGGAAGAAGTCTGCATCCTTCAAGAAAAACATGATTTTCATGCAGGACAATGCTCCATCACACACGTCCAAGTACTCCACAGCGTGGCTGGCAAGAAAGGGTATAAAAGAAGAAAATCTAATGACATGGCCTCCTTGTTCACCTGATCTGAACCCCATTGAGAACCTGTGGTCCATCATCAAATGTGAGATTTACAAGGAGGGAAAACAGTACACCTCTCTGAACAGTGTCTGGGAGGCTGTGGTTGCTGCTGCACGCAATGTTGATGGTGAACAGATCAAAACACTGACAGAATCCATGGATGGCAGGCTTTTGTGTCCTTGCAAAGAAAGGTGGCTATATTGGTCACTGATTTGTTTTTGTTATGTTTTTGAATGTCAGAAATGTATATTTGTGAATGTTGAGATGTTATATTGGTTTCACTGGTAAAAATAAATAATTGAAATGGGTATATATTTGTTTTTTGTTAAGTTGCCTAATAATTATGCACAGTAATAGTCACCTGCACACACAGATATCCCCCTAAAATAGCTATAACTAAAAACAAACTAAAAACTACTTCCAAAAATATTCAGCTTTGATATTAATGAGTTTTTTGGGTTCACTGAGAACATGGTTATTGTTCAATAATAAAATTAATCCTCAAAAATACAACTTGCCTAATAATTCTGCACTCCCTGTACTGCAGCCTCTATATCCCACATACAGAGTAGAGCCTCTATTATCCACACACACACACACCCCACAGCACCAGTAACCCCCAGATGCCTACTACATTATCTATCCAACCAACACTGTAACACAGCCAGCCCTCTCCACTCACATACTACACTGCAAACAGCCCCATCCCCAAATGCAAACCCCAAAATAGCCTCACTATATGCACACAATCCCACAAGCAGCATCCACGCAGACGCAAAACCACATCCTGCCTCCCTACACACACACAGACATCACAAGCAGCATCCCCAACATTGTAATACTGCATTTAGCCTCCTCACACACACGCAATTATTATACACCAATATATTTTGCAGCACTGTAGAAAAGGTAAAACAAGACAAACAATTCTAACACAGCACATTGGCATACAGGCACACAACATCACTAATGGCATCCAGCACACACAACCCCACAGGTATCCTCCAAATGTGTGTTTCTAGGCTACTTGTATGTTTGCACATGTGGGTAATGCTGCTTGTGATGTCACTAGCAAACACAGTGGAAGCGTGTAATTAAAGGTGCTTTTACTCCTTTATAATTGGTGGGAGGTGTGCCAGCAAGGGTTACTCCATCCAAAAACTTTTTTTTTTTTTAATTAAAACACTTTTTTGGGTTGTATTAACCCCTTAATGTAAAGTAATTATGTCCCTGTTTGGAGGTCCTGCGTGTGTGGGAGTCATGGCTGTGTGGCTCTCACACAGCCATTCTGAATGCTGGGCATCAAACTCATAATATCTGTGTGAGTGCTGCACAAAGAAGGGGGAAAAGAGTAGTAATAACCCAGAAAACTTAAACCAAGAGGGGGCGTCCCTGATCCCTCAGGCCATTTGATCTGTCAGTTCACCCCTGGACATCCGGCATCCCCTGCAAGAAAGGGTGAATGTGACAAGGGTATTGAGTTCAAGGGACCTAGCAGTAAGCTGTCAATCCCAAGCAAGGATGTTCTAGAGAGAAACAAGTAAGGATGCTCCTCAACATATGTTCTATTGGGGCTAAGACTTACTGTGAAGATGACACTAATATATGCATTCCTAGGCAAATTCCACTTCAATAAGGAAGACATTGGATATCCTTTAGCAAAACCTAGCAAAGAAGGTCTGCCCTACAATATTCCCCTCCAGCACAATTGGGTAGCAAAATTATCCAAATCATTAGGTTAATTTTGACCAGCCGACTCAAGAAGCCTCCTTCTTGGCTCATGCACCCCTGGACAGATCCCACCCACAGATCACCGTTCCTATGTATGCCAGAATAGAAGATCCCACCCAAATGCTACGGCAACAATGTTTCTGTTGTTCTGTTCCTCATGCGCAATGTGGGCAATGGTTATGCGTGGACTGATCTGAATTTTTAAGTCAAGTGTTACAATTTTTTTATATACATTTAAAAGTAAATGGAGAATTACCTGGGAAAACAGTCAATACAGTTTATAGATATTTTTCAATGTTTTAATCATTGCTATCATTACCAAAGAAGTGATGGTTCCCCTTTAAGTTAGAGCGGGTATCATTAGACAGCCCATATGTTTTTGGCTAAGAGCTCTCTGGCATAATACGTTTTAGCTTGTCTTATTAGTGTACAAAGCACATTACCAGCATTGTGTTAAAACAAGTGACACTGTCAAAATGATCGTGTTGCGCACATTGAGATACAAACATTACATCGTACAAGAAAAATGTTAGCCATTAATCTTGGCAGGCAGGCCCAGCGCTGATGTGTTCATTGTGATGCAGGAACAGAGGGACCCATTGCTGTGTAAAATACCATAAAATCCATCTTGTTCTGCAGAAGGTAGGACCAGGGTGAGCTGCTATTTCCATAGAGTAAGTATTTCTTCACTGGAGTTTGCAAGCCATGCAAAATGAATGGGTTAGTGTTCAGCAGAGGCCTCCATCCTACCCAGAAATCCCATAGAAACAAGGGCAGATTTACGCTTTCGAGAAATTACATTTTACAGTGTTTTTCCCCCCTGGAGAATAGATATAATATACACTTCAGAATGATCTTGAGAATATTGACACAGTCATATAATTTTCATAATTCTGTAATTATATTTTTTCCCATTTACACCAGAATCAAAGTTCATTTCTGGAAACAAGTGTTTTTTTTTAAATAACATGAAGGCATATATATAAAAAAAAATTTCTACTGAAAGTAACTCTTCCACCCCATAATCACTTCGGTTCATTGACATTGTTATGGGGGCAGGAGAGTCTGGGCACTGTCCTACTTTCAAAAGTTCAATCATTTTCCAATGGCTTAATCATGAACTTGGTCACCCTCATTATAGACACCACTTATCCTGACTTTCTCTCGATCGCTGCAATATGTGGAAAGTTTTGCTGGGAAGCCAGTGATAACCTGAGAACATCAGATGTTACTTGCAGCCAATCATTGTACCCATTCAGATAAATAGTACATACTACACGTTGCTCCAAAGGGAACAGGTTGCAGAGGGGTTGACATCATGCATAATATATTGGATCTATTTTATTAAATTGAGTAGTGTTTCTTTTAGAATACTCATGTTTACATTATGACCCATCTCACCCAGTCATCACACCATGCGGATCTGGGTTATTCACTGTGAGCATTCAAAGTGAATTTCAAAATTTAAAGCCAATATAGCTGAACTGGAAAAATTCTCTAAGTCACCTATGCTTCCATTTTGGCTTTGGCCTTAAATTTGAATTATTTTTTAATTTTTGACAATTCTCCCTTTAGGTGATAACCCAGAGAATTATTGAAGAGAGATAGCCATACGAGCAAGAGAGAGGTTCAGACAGGTACAGATTCTGCTGAAAGACAGAGAACATTGAGCCCGTCAGACAAGATTCCTATCATCCTTAGCTATCCTCGCATGGACTAAGAATGATGAGGATAGAAGTCCGGGAGCAGAAGAATTTTCTGGTCTGCGATTGAGCTGTAGGAGAATGACTTGCAGTTTTGAGGTTTTGCTGATTTCCTGCAGAGAGTATTACAGGAGGTTAATGATCAAACTGCAGGCAGCAAGACTAAAGTGTTACACATCAAAGGCTGCACATAGCACAGCCAGACCTGGGTGTTCATTAAACAGACAGACATTCCAGCGCTCCAAATCCACATGTTCTGAGATGGATTATTCTTTATCTGTGCTGAGGAGAGACTCGCTAACTCAAAAATATGGCTAATCCAACGAAACAGTGCAGAGCTATATTGACTTGTTGCTTACTGACTAAACAAAGAAATGTCAGTAAATGACCAGGAAATTGTACATTTTAGTCCTAAACAACTGCACTGAAAAAAACCCTGCTGATTTTGACCAAAAATTTACACTTTCAAAAGATGCTTGAAATAAAATAGTTATTCTTTTCTATTCATGTTAGATCGATCTGTCGTATTATGAACAAAAATAAACATTGAAATCTG
This sequence comes from Pelobates fuscus, assembly GCF_036172605.1. NCBI lineage: Eukaryota > Metazoa > Chordata > Amphibia > Anura > Pelobatidae > Pelobates > Pelobates fuscus. Next base: position 101,266,689 of record NC_086323.1, on the reverse strand, counting down.
GCACTCCCAGAGGGAGATATATGAAATGGTGACAGTATGCAATTATTTACATGTATTTTATACATTTTGATGATTACACTTGTTTTCTTTTCCTAATATGATTTGAGCTGTAGGCCACTGGCACAAAGATAAAAACTGCAAAAGACTTCAAAAATGGTTTGCCAAAGCAAGTCACCATGGGGTCCTGAATCCATCATTGTTGTTTATGGAGACTTCACATTAAAGGGACTCTCCAGTGCCAGGAAAACATATCCGTTTTCCTGGCACTGCAGCAGGGTCGGCGCTTCCTATAAGGTGAACTTGGCAGCCGCCTATATAGGAGAGGGCGCCTTGAACTCCCATTGCCGGTCCTTTGAATGCGGAAGCCGCCTGAGTGCTCTATAGAGAGCCTCAGGCGGCTGCAGCACTGCTTCTCTCCTCACCTCCCCTTCCCTCTGTGTAGTGTGGGTGGCCAGGCTCCTCACTGGTCCGCGGTAAACCCGGCCGGACTGACAGGAAGTGCACACTCAGTGCGCACTTCCTATCAGTACGGCCGGGTACAGGAAACAGAAGCTCCTGTACCGCAGACCGGAAAGGAGCTTGGCCACCCACACTACACACAGGGAAGGGAAGATGAGGAGAACACAGGGAGGGGGAAGGGAGAAGTGGAGAACACGGGGGAGGGGGGAAGAAGAAGAGGAGAACACAGGGGTGAGAAGAAGAGGAGAACACGAGGGGGAGAATAAGAGGAAAACACAGGGTGGGGGAGAAGAGGAAGAGAACACAGGGGGGTGAGAAGAAGAGAAGAACACGAGGGGGGAGAAGAAGAGGAGAACACGGGGAGGAGAAGAGGAGGAAAACACAGGGAGGGGGAAGAAGAGGAGAACACGGGGGGCGGGAGAAGAGGTGGAGAACACAGGGAGGGGGAAAGAAGAGGAGGAGAACACAGCGGGAAGAAGAGGAGAACACAGGGGGGGAAGAAGAGGAGAACACAGGGAAGGAGGGAAGAAGAGGAGAACACAGGGAGGGGGGAGAAGAGAAGAACATGGGGGGGATGAAGAGGAGAACACAGAGGGGGTGAGAAGAAGAGGAAAACACAGGGGGAGGGAAAAAGAGGAGAACATGGGGGGAGAAGAGGAGGACACGGGGGGAGATGAGAACACAGGGAGGGTGTGTGTGAGGAGAACGTGGGGGGGGTTGAGGAGAATGTGGGGGAGGGAGAAACCTCTAAAGGAGGGAGGGGGTGGTGGAGAGATCACTAGGGGATGGGGGTGAGGAGCGACCACTAAGGTAGGGTGGGGGGGGGGAGAGCAGAAAACACTAGGGGAGGGTGGGGGGAGAGGAGAGACCACTAATGGAAAGGGGGGGGTGAGAAGAGACCACTAAGGGTGGGGGGAGACCCCTAATGGAAAGGGAGGGGAAGAGGAGAGACCACTAATGGAAAGGGGGGCAGAGGAGAGCAGAGACCACTAAGGGGGAGACGAGAGACCACTAATGGAAAGTCGGGGAGAAAAGGAGACCACTAAGGGAGGTGGGGGGGAGGAGAGTAGAGACCACTAAGAGACAGGGGAGGAGAGGAGAAACCACTAAGGGGCAGGGGAGATCTCTAAGGGACAGAAGGGAGAGCTCTATAGGACAGGGAACTTTTTCACACTACGCACACACAATGCATCCCTATACATACTCAGCGTCGGGGCGCGACATTCCTCTCCTCTGCCTCTGGACCTCTACTTAGCTTTTGCTAAATTTGACTATTTAGTTTACACTTTGCACGGCATTTAGCTGTTTACCAGCAGTACAGTCAACTGGGACTTATTTCCCCTAGGGATATCTTCCTGTATCTGCCGATTGTGTTCTCTCATTAAGGTTAACATGCCGACGATTTGACACAACGATTAGTGTATATAGCCTATTCCCGCGATGTTTACGGCATTTTGCCATCCAGGGGCACAAATAATGACACTCTTATTTCTATTTAAGTTCCGATCAGGGATTTTATAATTTACACATGGTTGGTTTACTTGGTGCCAACTATCAGGACTTGTCTTTATTACACTTTATATATTTTTCTCTCCTCGATACCTCTCCATCTCTTTCCTGTACCAGGTGCCCTTGAAGGCACCTTTCTTACTTCTGCCTCATACAGATTGTTTATTTCATAACATTCCCTGTGTCAAGGGTGGTATGACATCTGGACAGGGATTACTTGATACTTTCTATCATTCTATTTATGCACCTCGAGTGCACAAAGGTATCTTTGTATCAGATTAGTTGAAATCACCCGCTCTGTTTGTACATTTTGATACATGTGTCCTTTATTGGATACTTATTATCGTTTTGTATCACTGCATACTACAAGCTGTTGTGAATAGATATATATCAGTCCAGCATACCAAGGGTGATTACGGCATCAACCGGATACATTGTTTATTTATCGATAGACACCTCCTGTTGAGATTAGTACTTATACCCGAGTAATATATCACTGCTTATTACGGCATCATCTGGTCATATTGCCTATTTATCTAGACACTGGATGATCTCATTTTCACCTGACAAGCCTGTCGCCTTGTATTATAGTGTATTATATATGAGATTGTTCCCCTTACAGCCAGACACTATGAGCTATTAAGATTAGGAACATATGGGTTTAGTATATTAAGGCTTATCACGACATGAGGCTTACGCGTTAAGGCGCTACCTTACCAACCCTGTTACTATCTACTCTATGTGTGTATTTTATGTACATAGTTTTTTCTTATTTATGTATTTTGTTTTTTGATCTCTGTATTCTCGGTTTTTGATATATATCTGACACCTATCTGACAATCTTTTTCTGTCAGGCAGTCACTGCTGAGATAGTTTATTTCGATGTCCCACTATTCACAATAAAGGACTTTTAATTGTTCTTCACTAGGAACAGACTCTTCCTTCTCCCCTTCCTCCCTTTTACGTGTTTCACTATTCGGTGCTGAGTGGGAGCAACCATAGGATCTTACCAGCTGTTATATAGTAATCCAGTAACAGGCTGACTAATCTCATGGCATTAGTTATAGTCAAACCTTCAGGTAAAGCTGACAGTCACTATCTGTTAGACTGCTATATTCAGTTTCAAATTAATTGCGATTTGGCTGAATTTTGGGCGATCAAAAATGATGAACAGCTGGTTCACTGGGCTCCATGTTGTATTTTATGTGTCTGTGCACCTACATACCAATCATGTGATTAGTAACTCCCATTCTTATTATCCTTGGCTGGCATGCAGAGTCCACAGGCCTTGGTGTTGGATAGAAGATAAGTGCTGATGCCCTGTTTGGTCTTATTGTTTGGTAGAGATTCAGACAAAATGTAAATGTGCTTTGCATGAGGACGTTCAGTCTATTTTAAATTCTCTTTAGAGGAAGGCCTAATGAGCACACAGTGCTCATGCGATTTAGGTTTCATCGCCATGACGTTAGAGGAGCAGGAGAGGGAGTTTTTTTTTTGTTTTTATCTTTTCAACACCAAGGGGATTTTTTGGCATGGGGACACTACAACGTTAGAAATACAGCTTTTGTTAACTTAATAAAAAAAACATTACATTCAAAACATTTAAGGCTAGCTGGAAAAAAGGAATGTGACCTACAACAATAGCAAAGTATACGCGGTTCCAGGGATGGCACTTCTATGAGGCGGCTAAGGGGGGCGCGTTAGGGCACACTGGATCATGGGGTGCCTTAGGGTGCCCTGGATCGTGGGGTGCTAGATTTGAGTGACCCAGCAGGAGGGAAGCGCACTGCGCTCCCTCCTACCTGTCACTCAGTGTAGCGTGGTTGGGCGGAGCGGACCGCGGTACAGGAACTTCTGTTTTCTGTACCTGGCCGGACTGACAGGAGGGAGGAACACTAAGAGGGATGGGGGAACCACCAAGAGACAGGGAAGGGAGGGGAGAGGAACACAAAGGGACAGGGAGGGGAAAGGAAAAATAAGGGACATGGAGGTGGGAAGAGGAACACTAAGGGACATGGAGGGGGAGGAACACTAAGGGACAGGGGAGGGAGGGGAGATGAACACTAAGGGACAAGAATGCGCAAGGCATCACAAAACTCAGGCACCCCCCCCCCATACCTCCCAGCCCCCCTCGCCCCACCTTCTAAATACACATACACACTCACTGACAGACACATATACACTCAGTGTCAGACACACACATTCACTGACAGACACACATACACTAGATAACAGACATACTTACTCCCTACCTTTGGGAATGCTGGGGTGGATTCTCGTTTTCCCAGGGGTCCAGTGGGGCTGCTGGGCGACTGGCCGGCCAGCCGGTCAATGAGTGCAGTCGGCAAGGGAGCCCTGATCCTCCTGTTCAGCTCCCTCGCGCGCAGCGTATTGATGCCGGTGCTTGAATGACTTCATATTCCGGCTCCGGCATCACTGCGGTGCACGCGAGGGAGCTGAGCAGGAGGTTTAGTGCTCCCTTGCTGTCTGCCAGAAAGCTCTACCGCTGCCAGCCTGGGGGCCCTGAGGTGGTCCCCCAGGACAAGAGGCTGGCAAGGCATTTGCCAGGGCGATTGAGGATGGCTTTTTTTGCCACCCCCCGGAAAGTGCCGCCCAAGGCAAATGTCTTGTTTGCCTCGCAGGAAATATGCCCCTGAGGGGAGAGGGACACTTAAGGGACATGGAGGGGAGGGCAGAGGAACAATTAGGGACAAGCAAAAGAGGGGAGAGGACCACTAATGGATAGGGAGGGGAGAGGGCCAGTAAGGGACAGAAAGGGGAGGGGAGGAGAGAGGAACACTAAGGGACAGAAAGGGGAGAGCACCAGTAAAGGAAAATGAGGGAAGGGGAGAGGAGCACTAAGGAAAAAGAGACACAGAGGGACTGGGGTAGACAAATGCAGTGGGGGTGAAAGACAAACACACAAAGGGGCTGGGAGAGAAGGAAACACGCAGAGGGGCTGGGGGGAGTAAGACACATAAAGGGGAGTTGTAAGAGATAAACAAGGGAGGTGTAAGAAACACAATGGGGACATATAGTGCATAAGATACACTAAAGGGGGCAAGACATTTAAAAGAAGGGATAAGACACAACAGGGGGGTTAAAAGGCACACAGGTGAAGATAAAAAAACATGCATGTTGTCTTTGGGGTACATCTTTTGTCTTTGGGGTTGTTGTCTTTGGTATATAGTGCAAAACGTCTTTTGAACATATTACTTTGCAAAAGAAGAATCATCACACAAAAATATTTATCAGAGATAACTGTGAGGAGGGGGATATGTAGTCAATGGCCCTCAGAACTGCCATACCAGCCCTGCACCAGATTAATTGTCCTCAAGAAGGAGGGAGACCGCACTATCATACAGGTGCAAGTCTGGACCTAAGGCTGGCAAACCCAATACATAAATGGAAAGAACAATTTGACCCAAGTACTCAAGATACCAAAGGTAGAAGGTTTATTTGGAGAATTAGAGCATAAGCAGCAATGTCTTGACTTCCAGTAAAGACTTTATCAAGAGGTCTCAATAAAGTCTTCACTGGAGGTGGAGACGTTGCTGCTTATGTTCTGTTTCTCCAAATAAATCTGCTACCCTTTGTACCTTGAGTGCGTGGGTCATATTGTTCTGCACCAGATCGATGCCCTCTAAGATTGATGTCCATTAATAGGAACAAATTGGTCTTCAAGACCCCCAGGTCTAGGACAGATTATACCCTCTCTCAGAAGCTCCATGTAACTGCAGTGTTACTTGGCTTACGTGGAGAAAGCTTTTTACAATGCAAAGAGTGTTCAAAATTTAGCAGCTGGAGGCAAGGTGCACTCTGGTATGCATAATATCTGGCACCGCATCTGTGCACACTTTTACATCCTACACTCTTGTGCAATCGTTTACCTGATCAAGAACATGGAGAGGTTTAGAAACTCCTTGGGAAAACAAGACTATCAATCTGCTTGACTACTGATCTGCTGAGTCACCAGGGTCAGGGTAACCTGTCCCAAACTGGCATTACTAAGGCTCATATTTTCTGTCATGTCATCACTAGCACAAGAACTGAGACTATTATTGTACAATCCTCAGGCCCCAGTAGAGAATCAATGCCAATTATGGGAGGACAGACTATGGGTTGCCCTCTGTTGTTCCAAGATTTTTTTTCCCAGTATGTCTAAAATAGAATTCCAATGCATGCTGACATCCTATTGTATGCAGTGTGTGGGAAGCCCTCTTTTCTCTTGCTCCTGTCTTAAGAGTTGGCTAGACCTAACACTGCAGTGGAAATGACCCCCTGCTTTGTTTAAATATGGATTGCACTTTTGAGTTGGCTTCCTGAATTGAATCATCCACAATAAGATGCAGGATGTGGGCAGAACAGCGCAAACCTACAAAAAAAAAGAGCTTTGACCACCTCAGCAGCGGCCATGAACCAAATGTGCAGATTGGTGTTTGACTACTTTCCCAATCAATTTGACACCATTCCTCTGAATGCCTGCAAGATGTTTCCTTAAGTGTAATTGTTGTCCATCATTCAACATGTAGCAGGAGAAACTGATAGCCCTGCTGCCCTACAGAACCAGCCTGACATACTTCTAAGATTGAACCTCTTCTACTAGCACCACCATACCCAGACACAGGAGGTTGCCACCACTGTGCAAGTCAAAGAGAGGAAGGCATGCTGGCCATTAGGAACTCTCCATAAATCTGTGGCAAAATGCAACCTGTGACCTACAGCTTTAATCAGCATCTCCTTCAACAGAAACAAGGGCCTTTGTCAGCTAATTAAATGGCTCCCCTTTTATCAAACAGTGATCAGTGAACAGTTACAGTGATCAGTTGGGCAATCAGCAGTTAACTTTGTAAACGCACTCCTTTGACTTTGGAAGTTTTTGCAACACTTCTCTCCAGAGAGGCACTTGGTTGACTAATGCTAATGGGAAGGTAGGTAAGGGCGTTAATTATAATTTCACTGGGTAAAATACTTCTGACAATGATAGGAAATGATGCTCCAACTGTTTCCATTAAATTATATGATTCAGTTGCAGATAGAGATGCACTTGTCCAGACAAACTTGCTAGTGCACAGTAGGTGCAGAAAATAGTTGACTGATGCCTCCAGTCTCCAGACTCTCCTCTCTTGAAATGTATCTGTATTATAGTTGATTTCCTCCTAGGACAAACTTAAACAACTGTCTTGATTGGTCTGGGAAAAAAGCAATATCAACATCACAAGATTCCTAACCACCATCACGACTAGATATTGGGAGCACTACTTGGGCACTGTGACACTGATGACATTGATAAAGTGAGTGGCACAGACGACACTGATAAAGTCTTAGCTGAGCTTTCCCTTAGTTGCTTCTTTTGGGGGATATAAGAAATAGGGTGAACCACAGGCAATGGCAACAGGTCCACTGGTTTCATTGATCCCTTGCTTTGATCACTATAAGCACAGAAGCAGCTACTCTTGAACTAGCTGTGGTAGAAGGAGCTGCAGGGCCAGCAGAAGTGACAGCAAAAGTTATGTAACGTACATGTTGCTAATCCCTAGCATTAGGCTGAATACAACTAATAGTGGTGGTGGAAGCAGCGGTTGCAGAGGTGGAAGCAGTCTGCATGGCTGAGGAAGAAATGTTCAGACTGTCAGAGACCATGGCACTACAACTGATAGATGATTGGGGAACAGGGACCCCCACCCTTCCTTAATTTTGTTTGGAATTAGGATGTAACTTTGATGATGGTGGGTTGTTTTACTTGTTATAATACATACCTAACACAACTTTATTCAGCAAAACTAAGGGTTTGTGTTGCAAAATGGGTTGGCGCGTGGTGGATTTACTACTATAACATTATTGTGTTTGATCTTAGGAAACACTGCACGGTGCTTGCACACTTGCACAGCACATGCTGAACACACAGAAAAAAATATGATTTTCTTTTTCCAAGCAGTTAACAAAAACAAAATTAGCAACTGTGTATTGGTAGGATCAATAATAAAATGTCACTCTCGTCTCTCCCACTCAAAGTTATTTTAAATGAGCCTGACAGTAGCTAATAGGTCGATATAGCTGGAAGTTAATTCTAGTCTCTTGCTGGAAACAATGAATCAGGCTAGGCATAAGGATTTCTATATTCTTTGTTGCGGATTAAACACCACAATCACCAAAGGAAGAATTTTCTTTCTCCAAAGAGTTAACAATAAGTAAATATCTAACTAACAACTGTATATTGGTAAACAAGTCTAACTCTTGGAACAATGAAAATACAGCTGCAAGCGAAGCCTAAGTCTAACACTAGAATCTGTGACCCAGACTAGTCAAAGGGATTTATTTTCCTCTGTTACTGCTTCAAATGCCCCTGGCAGTAGCTTCTAGCTAGATACAGTAGAAAGCTAAACCTAGTCTCACTCTAGAATCAATGACTCAGGCTATATCCCACTCCCACACAGACACAGCAAAGGTAGGACACCATGTATCACTTTTGCTCTGTTTCCCTCAGTAGTTGCAATCAGAGTAATGTCTGGAGATATCCAGCTTGGAAGTATAAATTGCTCCTCCCTTTTTCTTCTATTAGTCAGTTGCCACTCGACCTGTGAATAAAGTCAAGATTTACAGACTGTCCTCTAGCGATCAGGCATCATTTTGGCTACCTCGTGATTTGACAGGAGATCCAGCCGTCAAGATAGGGCAGACCTCTGGTCCATCATGGGAAACTGAGCTGCTTATTAGCCCTCACCCAAGAAAAGCATATTTTTCTTTCTATACCCCTTTCTTTTTCAGGTGCCCAGAATGTCACTTTGATTCAAGAACTGAACCGAACATGTTTAGTCTCATATTAGTCTGTTTTGCAGACTGTTTACTCCTTCTGCCTGCAGAATATTCTGTCTGGTGATTTTGAAAAGCAATGGACAATAGCAAAATAGTGAGCAGTGAGCCAGGTAACTGACAGTCTGACCGAAAGTCCATAAAGATGGCTGTCAAAAAGTAGAATTGAAAAAAACAGAAAATAAAATAAATAAAAAAAAACAATACTTTTCAATGTGCATTAATTAAAAAATTAAATAATTAGATGGTATATTATAGATATTAAGAAAAATTATGACAGGGTTTCTTTAATGCTAAATTAATATAATTGTTACCTATATTTGATAGACCAGTGATTGTATCTACCTTTTGATACATATGTTACCCAGCCCCTATCTTGTTCAGATTAACATTAAGAACGTTAACAATTTGGGTGTGTCCTAACTGTTCCAGATTTTTACTTTTTTTACGTTGTATATTTTTAGTGTGTTAGGTGCCAGAAGTTTTTTCGTCTTTTGCCAATCTTACAGAATTGGTAATCACAGATTCAGGGTTCGTCAAATTAATGAAGGACTAAATTGCATTTAATTAAAAATGCTTGTGGAATTTCAAGCTCTGCCTGGCTCAGCATTATGGGAGTTACAGTCTACATCACAGTGATATCACCGTACACATCACCATACTGTCTCTCTTATTCAAATCTCCAAAACCTAAGTCCCCTTATGGCATGAATAGATGTTGCTACATGTTCCATACATATCTCATCTGTCAGAGAGGCTGCATTCAATTTCAGAGTGTGTTCATTCACCCTGGCTCCCTTCTCTTCTGACAATTTGTCCACTGACTGAACTTGGTACATGAGAGGATCTTTATGTGAAATGTGGCACAGAAATCAATTTCTCTAGTCATGATTCACTTACCTAGGGACTTTTTAGAATTGACTGATGTACCTTTAAATACTGTATCAAGCTCTGTGTAATCTTTTTAGGGATATTTAATTAAATGTATATGATATTAATTATAACAGTAAATGTTGTTGTTGTGCTCCCATCTCTGGTTTCCAAGTCGCCAAGCACATGGTTGTCGGCCAGAGTTACTCGGAGTGTGACGGCTTTTCCTGGAAATTCTGTTTTTGCTGTGTTTTTTATTTTCATTCTCCACAGAGACAGAGCGAGCTTTCTTATGTATGGGGTGAATAACATACAGCTAGCAGTTCCAATCTGCTCAGTTGAACACAAAACTCTTTGAAACTCTGCTTCTCTCTTTCTGTAACTGAATTGTTGTGATTGTTTTTTGCTGTCATACCAAGCAAAACAGAATACACAAATACATACATCTTCCATATGTATATTTACATAAATACCAGAAGTAAACCATGTAATATGCTGTGTTGTTGTTGTTCATCTGAGGTTGCGTTTACCTTATTTTAAGACCTGCTAAAGAACGGATTGTTATTATGTCCTGATGTGAAAAACCATATAATTCAAAGAGGGTTTACTTTCTTTTCCCCATGACTGTATATCATGTTTACACTAATTCCATACATATATTGGGGTTACATAGTGGCAAAATTAATATAGAGAGCATCTGTGGTGCAAGAAATGTTTTTGGGCCCCCCTCTAGTGCAAGGTTGGCCCAAAAGGTAGATCCTCATCTTGTGTACAACGCACAATATGCAAGCTGGGTGTCTACCAATTGGCCATCCTTGGAGGGTTTTTATTTGTGAGCCTGGTTTTTGTGTATTTGAATGTAAGCATGTTCTTGTATTGAGTATATGTGTGCATATAAAGGCCGTTTTGTATGTACTGTTGGCATCGGAATTTGGTGGTGTGCTTGTGTTTACTGTTTGGATTTTAATGCAGGGGTGTGTTTGTATGTAGTGTTGGCTTTTAAAATGCAGATATACATTTGTGTTGATATGTGAATGAAGGGGTGTTTGTATCTAATTTTGGCGTTATAATACAGGGGTGTGTTTGTATGTAATGTTTGTGTTTGCAGGGGTTTCTGTGTATATTGTGCTGGTGTTTGATTGCTAGGATGGATGCATATACACACATACCCTGTCACATTCATTCCTACACAGATAAACATACACATTTACACACACACAGATACACACTCATAAACAAACGGACACAAACACACACATCCAGATACACTTTGAAACACATAGATACGCACTGACACATAAAACCACATTGACACATAAAAACTCCCTGACACACAGATACACACTCTAATACATACAAACAAACGGACACATATAAACACCCGGACACACAGAAACACACACTAACACACGGATACACACACTGACACATACAAACACCCTGATACACAGATACACTCATGACATATACACATTGACACATACAAACATATGTCAGAATTTTTAGCAACAGGCCTGTTAAAATACCATTTATTTGCAGGAGGGTATCTTTCCTGAGGCCCTGCTGCTGGCTGAGCCTCAAGGAAGTGTGGGTCTGGAGCTGGGTCTCTTCTTGCTTCTCCTCCTCCTTTTATGTTGCCTCCTTTTCCTCCTCTCCCTCCAACGCGTCTGCTCATGCGGCTGGGCGGAAGTGACTTGCTGTCACATCCTCCCAGAACTGCTAATAAGGAAGGTGCCCTTTACAATAGTATCCAACAGGTAGCCCTAAGTGGATGGGCCACCCGATGGACCTATTCAGTGTGTCGGTCCCGGTGCTGCTGCACCTTCTGCACTGGCGGTAGTTCCATCACTGCATTTACATTTGTATCAGAGATGATGCAATTGCATTTATGGGATTGGGAAATAAGGAACTGTTACTTATCTATCTCTTATCTCACCTCTAGAGATACGTAGCCCAACTGAAAATGGATCACACAGACAGAAAGCCATAGACAGGGGCAAGAGATGTATCATTGCAAGAGAATATTTTTTATCCCTGCAACTGTCTCTATAGAAATACTCATATTTTGCAGACAGACAAATAGAGAGATCGGAGCTACAACTCTCATCATCCCGTTCTCTTTTACTTATTTCACTGTAGCTGTTTTGTTGCCAGGTAATAATCGCATGGATTAGCTGGCTGTAAATGCTGGAACTTTGTATCAGGAGCAGCGACATTGCCAAAAGTTGCCATTTTTATCATAAGATGGCCACACCAGCGACATGGATGTAAATAATATTCCTATACTAGGTGCGTCGCTCAAACACACACAGGGATATTCCAAACTGGAAGCTGTTTTTGCCTCCCCGAGTGAGTTATGTTTTGGCCAGAGAGGTGTCAGAATACCAAGTCATGTATGGAGCATGCAGAGTTATTCGCATACTAATTTCCATGCTGTGTTGCTATTCATAGTTCCATCGGTGACTTCACTGGCTCACATGAGTGACCAGTAGAGACCTTGGCATTCTGAGAGATGAGAGAGACAGAGGGGCATGGAAAACGCATATTCATTGCACCTGCCCACACCACTCTCTCTTCTCATCACTTGACAATATTCAGTGATGTCACCAGCAGGTCAACTATCATTGTTGAAATGCCAATAGTAGGTCATCTGTCATTATTGGAAAATCACCAGACCGGACTGGCTCCTAATGCATTTTATCAGACCATGTTACCAGACAAGCTATTAGTGTTAAAAGGACACTTCAAGCACTGTAAAGTACTGCACACTGCAGTGGTTATGGTGCCAAGTTTGCAGTAGAACTCTCCCCCCCCCCCATTGTAAGTAGGCAAACCAATTAAAAATGTTTTAACACACAACCCCTAGACACACACACAACACCCAGACACACACAGCACCTAGACACACACAACCCCCAGACACACACAGCACCCGCAGACACACACATCACCCAGACACACAACCCTCAGTGAGTTAACAAAGAAAATTAGAAACCTAGAATGTGACGGCAGATAAAAACACCCTCACACACAGCACCCTTCTTACACACACACACTGCCCCCCTCACACGTACAATACATATATAAATATATATATACACACCCTACAGCACTCCTCACACTGCACCACTACACACATTACGCTCCAGATACACGCTAGATCCCTTACCCTATATGCACTCTTAATCCTCTATACACACACACACACACACACACAATCTCCTATACACACTCTGGGTCCTTTACACACTAGATCTCCTACACACACACACACACACACACTGCACCACCTACACACACACTACATTCCTTGTCAGCAAACACATACAACATTCTCTAAACACACCCTCTCTACAACCCCTACACACACTACGTCACCTATACACACACACTACAGCCTGTATGCACACACTCGCTACATCCCCTATAACACTATGCCCCCTATACACACACTCTCTACAGCCCCTAGCCACACATATTACACCACAAACACAAATGAAATTAACCTATTTACACAATACCACACCACACTCTACACACATGCAATCCCACAAGCAGGCTCCAAACACATGCACCATACACTTTACTGGCCCTTTTGTCCTCTGGTATCCCACTTGTGGAGACACCAGAGACAATTTAAAAGCAAACACAGCGCAAGCATGTTATTGAAATTTGCTTGCGCTGCGCAGAACAAATTCATGCCTTTTTCTAATGCCAGAGCTCTTCAGCGCGGCTCTGCGCATTGAACCAACATTCTCACTTTGAGAGGGGGCGTGCTTGTCATTAGTGATGACAAAACACACCCTCTCTGGCCCCACCCCATTCTTAGGGGGCTGCTCTGATTGAAAAATGCCCGGGCCTAATTTTTTTCCCAGTCCGGCCCTGATTGTAGGTTATTCCTATAAACCGGATAGTGGGAAGAATTCACTAGAGAATTGCACATTATATGCCAAACTAAACAATAAACTCTGGTAATTTTAAAGTCTACCGGGAATTGTACACAAAACATTGTCTTGTCATAAAGAGCATTACATTTTATCGTTGTGCTTGCAGAATTGGTAGGAATGTTGGCCTCTCCCTCCCTGTCAATCATATCCTCTGCTGTAGAGTGAAAGACAGAGGGAGCATACGAATTCTCCTTAAGGTGGTTCTCTTGTTCTCTTGCTCTGGTACACTGGAGATTCCTTAGCTGGTGCTAATCAAAGACAACAGGGGGTGCAGAAACAGAGGGTGGGTGCTTCAGCACAGCAACACCACAATATAGAAAATGGTAGCACTAGAGTGAGGGGCTGTAGGTAAGTTAAGTATGCTGCCAATGTAACTAAATATATATGTTTTATCAATATAATAAATTAGCTATTATAGGAACTGGCAAATTGGAAAAACAGCTAAATCACATTTTTTTTAGTGGCTTTCAGTAATTTGCTGTTTTGGCTTTGCTTTCATTTACTAAAGATTACTCAGTGTAATTCATATGTTGTATTGAAATGAAACCCGAATGTTATTTTATCTATTTAATTTTCCAGTTTTCCAACTCATCTATTTTTACATCATGGCTATTTTTGTCTATATTTTCAAATCTCGTTTTCAGCTTACCACAAAATCAAACGTTAATGTAAGACCTATTGGAGACCAAAGATAACATGAACATGATGGCTTGAGATATTACTGACTAGCATAGAACTTTGTGTCAGAGGCTGTCCCACATCACAATTGCCACTTACATTTTTCCAGGTCCTCCTAATGCATCGTTTAGTAAATATATATATAATGCATGACATGCGCACAGTCGTATCACGGCATATCTATAACCATTCACACAGACCCCAATAATCACAGACATCAATTTTTACTCTTGGAATTATTTGTGAGTCACACAGCATGAAAAAAAAGGATTTAATTTTCAATCAGACGTTAATTTGCTTTAGATTTTTTTATCTCTTGCTCTGACTTTAATCACACACAGGAGGCTCCTGCATCTCTAGAATGTTATTAACAGATTCTACATTAAACCAACTGTGCATTAAAGGAATGTAGAAAATCTAGGTTCCTTTTCAAGTGTTTAGGAAGTCTTTGCAAATCACATGCAGTGAGGTGTGACTACGGCTGTATAAACAAAGTGATTTAACTCTTAAATGGCAGGCAGTTGAGCAGTGAGACTGCAAGAGCATGATACATACACCAAAACTACCTAATTAAGATAAAGTGTGTTGGTGCCTATAGTATCCCTTTAAAACATTATTCAAACCAGCATGACCACATGTGCTTTTTGAAGTAGTCATAGTGCAAGAAACCTGTTTCAATCTTGATTTGCTACATATAAAGAGAAATCAGTAATTTTGTGCAGGGGTGTAAATACACCCTCATTACACGTGCCTTCTCCTCCTAAGCAATTGGAAGAAGAGCAGGCTTTAGAAGTTAGATGAGTTGTCACTCAGATCATCTTGCTGATCATGAATGTACACTCTGCACACATGCACAGTATAGTGTTAGTTTTCTAGGAAAGCGTCTCAATGAGAAGTACTTGATTAAACCTCAGACGTGAAGAGGATGACACTGTATGATGAGGAGCAGGTGGGGACACAATCACCGAGAACTTGGCTCAGGGCTGGATTCAAGGCATGTTATTTACTAAAAAAATAAATAAAGAGGAGTAAGAAATAAGTCCCAAGTGTTCAGTAGGGTATTTACGCTTAAGAAAAGTACAGTAAGAAAATGGGGTGAAATAACCCTTTAAATGAACATCAAGCAGAAGGGTTAAATGAAGACTCCAAACCTGGGGTCTGTCAGATTTCTCTCCCAATCTCCAGTGCGTCCAACTTAGAGCTGGAAGCTCTTACACAGACGCTTCTGTTTGCTCTCCTGAGCTAAGACATGCAGCGCATGGCTAGCTCATGCATTGAGTGCATTTCATTTATAAATATGTTAAATAGAAAGGATTCCAGAACAAAATTCTGAGGGACACCACTTACCACTTTTGTCCTACTTGAAAAAAAAAAAGAAGAAAATCTTCCATTAGTGACAACTCTCTGTACTCTATTAAGCCAATGTTCTACCCAAGAGCAAGACTTTTCATCTAGACCAATTTCTTTTAGTTTGAACACTAACCTATTTTGAGGAACCGTATCAAACGCCTTGGCAAAATCCAAGCAGATCACATCCATTGTAACACCCTGATCTATGCTTCTACTTACTCCTTCATAGAATATAATTAGGTTAGCTTACGCAGACGACATACTGCTAACTCTCACGCACCTGAGGAACTTCATCACCTACCTCCTTGACCTACTGGTGGCATGAGAAACCCATATTGAGGATAGGAAGGCTGCACACTATCAAAATGAACCTGCTACCGCGCCTCTTATTCCTTTTCCAGGCACTCTCGGTTAGGGTAATCAAAGGCGACCCAAAAGCATTGCAGACAAGCAAGACATACCCTATGCACACCAAAAAGCAGGGGAGGACTGGGCCTTCCCCACCTCCACCTCTATTACCTGTCGGCTCAGTTGGCACAAATAGTTGAATGACACTTGCCACCAGATACCCACAGATTGGTTGATCTAGAAACGCTTCTCATGAGCACTGACCTCCCACAGTTCTGGATCTGGGTACCCAAGGCCGAGAGACCAGAGCTCCATACCACATGCCCTGCAATCCTGAACTCAATCAGGATCTGGGACATTACAGCACATAAATATGCACTCACTCACCCGACTTTGCCACGAACCCCATACCTACGCAACAAAGCTTTCCCACCCGGCTTGTGTCCCATAGACTTTAGGGGTCTGGAAGACACAGGGATCCAATGCTATTGCCACCTATTCCACATGGGTACATTCCGAATCTTTGATGAACTAAAGACCCTAGCCCCACTGACCACTAAAGACCACTTTCGGTAACTACAACTTAGGGATTTCACCAGGGGCCCCTCTGTTGGAGCGACGGCCAAGGCCAAACCAACCTTCTACGAGACACTGTATATGTCAGATGGACCACGTGCCGGCCTCATCACCCTCTTGTACACACAACTGAGTGCACCGACTAGTAATGCTCAAACACCTACCTATGTCTATGGGGAATGGCAAGACATCTGGGAGGCGGCGACAAAGGCTTCCATTTGTGTCCTACACCAGGAATAATGCTGCAAAACACTCATGCGCTAGTACACTACACCAGTCAAACTATGTAGAATGGGAAAAACACCCTCTGACACATGCTGGAGAGGATGTGGTGAAAAGGGAACATACTTGCACATGTGGTGGACATGTCCGAAAGTAGTACGGTACTGGGATAACATAGCTAGACTATCTAACATGGCTCCAAGTTGACATGCCACAAATGGACAGAGTGACACGCAACATTAAGGAGGCACACCTTATGGATAAGCTGACAGCACAGGTGCAAGACACATACCCACTCTTCCTCAAAATCTGGGAACCATGGGAAGACTACGCTAACCGTTGAGTAAACCGGACACGTGAACATGTAGCCTCTCACCCCCCTGGCTGTGGTAAGCTATCCTTATCCGCCCCTCCTTTCTCTCTCCCTCTATCCCTCCTCTGCTCTTTCCCCCTCTTTTCTTTTTCTCACTCTTCCCTTACTGCTGGGAAACTCAGAAACATACAAAAATTGTTCATGCATACAAAATGTACATTGTATAGCACACACAAGCCAGAGGACGGATCTTGCATGATCACGTTGCTCCTAGTGACCATATCTTGCAAAATCTACACATATCACCTTACTGATAGGTGGCCTACTGTTGCAAAGACATCTACCCTGAGTGCACCGTTGCATCTACCCAACGAAACCCCGTTATCTGCATGTACCCCCTCTCCCTGTCTTCTGTAATCTGTGTAACTTACTGAATAACATGTCCAATCTCTCAACCGATATCTACGCATTAATTAGTCAATTAAGAACCTCAGAAAAGAAATACTCTTGAAGGGTAGCAGAAAAAGTTAAACAAAATGTAAATGTAATATGGACTGACAGTGAGAAATAAATATACCCAATGGGATGAAATAACAGTAGGGCTGCGTCACATACAAGGGAGCGACTTCTTAAATGAAACCGAAAAGATATAACTGGTATGTGAGCGCTCCAATTAATTATGCAGATCTACATAACAATCAAGATGAAAATATCAATAAACTTAAAAATGACCAATCTCGCCGAGATCACCACAATGACCACCATAAACCACAATTGAATGTACTGGGTGAGTCTTATCTGAATCAGAATACTCTACACATATATATAAGAGTATAACAAAATATCATTTATTGTATAATAAACCAATCATAAAAAATGAAACAACATCTCAAAACGTCCAGTATCAGATGTAATCGTGATGAATAGTAAGGGGCCCCTTATTCATATTCTTGTCGACAAAGGACTGATGTAAAAAATCCGAGATGTGCACATTAGCTTAAAAACTATATGTGAACTCAAAAAAGTTCAAGCAGTAGGCTCCAGTCCAGTCCGTGAAAAAATATATAAGTGGATAAACGGATAGTGCCCAGACGACCAAGCCGTCTTACGGAGAGGGAGCTCAAACACCAGCCAAACACCCTGGTCAAGACTAAGAGGGAAGCGATAGGGATGGCCCCAAAG